>NC_142443.1:5800403-6105161 GCF_059453495.1 Arachis ipaensis | reverse complement strand
CGTGAAATCCATGACTCTTTGTCGCCATCATTTCGTGCTGTTGCACCCTTGTCTTCAATCTGCTGTTGTTGGGACTTTGCCCCTTCTTTTCTTCTGTATCCTCTATTTTGTGTATACTTTTTGCCCTTTCTTTTAGTCTTTGCTTCTTGATTTAGTTTTTTTTTTTTTTTTTTGGTTTTAAATTTTATTGCTTCTAATTTTAGTTTATTGCTTATCGTTTATGTTAAATGGCCAGATAGTTCATCCATTCATAGCTGATTAGTAATTAATTATTTTGATTAGAGTTAATTTGATTATTTGATATTGTTCAATGTTCAATTAAAGATTTAGTATTACAGATTTAGAATTTTTAATTTTGTGTGTTCTATGTTATATTTGTATAATAATAATTATAGAGGATTTGAATATGTATTTTAAAGTATTTCTTATAATATATGCTCCTATTTTAATTTATTATGTGTTTTAAGATTGATATTATTAATTTTAAGGGTTAGAATTGAATAAATATACATTAGGTATGATTTATATATATATATATATATATATATATATATATATATATATATAAAACTTCATAACAGGTGAACTCGTATGGGTCTACAAGTTAACTCACGAGTCGAATCTAGATCAGCTCCACGAGTTTACTTAGACTCGCAAGTTTGACAACCTTGCATTCCATACCGTATCTACTAAGCAAGATTTACTCTAACATTTTTGTAACATTTTTATAACATAATATAATATAACACAATGTGGTATATCTCCTTTATTCCACCATCTTATTAGAAATTTAATTTGATTGATATATGCCTCGAGAAATTGTATGTAATGGCATCTCTAAAGCCAGTGTCATAGTTTAATTAAGTTTATTTCATTCTCACTTATTTAAACTAATTAACATGATGAACGAACTTGCAATATTATTTATTCTAAGACCACGTCGGGAGAATTTGTTCCTTTTGCTTTTGAACATTCTCTCTTGTATTTATGGAAAAAACGATGAATTAACAAACTTATTACTCGATTAACCTGGTACGTTATAGACATACATAAAAAATTAAACGTGTATATCAATTTAATTTTTTAATTTAAAAAAAAGGTTCTTTTGAAAATTTATTTATTCATTCAACTTTTTTCGTTCGAACTACTTTTAACTTCCAATCATCATCAGATAGATTATACAAAATAATTAAGGTAAGTATTAAATTTTACGATAATACTAAAGAGATAAAAAAGCTAAAATTTATCTTATTTAATATTTATTAATTGTTAATTTTATCTTATTCAGCAATTAATGAATAATAAATAAAATAAATTCTAATTAATTTTGGCTAAATTTTATTTGTTATCAAATATTTTCGAAAATTTTAAATGAATTATGCTAGAAAATCAACATCCAATCAGCGCACTTATCATCAATTTGATAATTTTAATTTTTTAAATTATCATTAATTAATGATTATTTAATTTTTTTAAATATAAAATTAATAACAGGTCTGCTATACATATAAGCTTTTTTGGCTTACAAGCTATATAAGTTACTCCAAGTCCAAGAAAAAAACACGCGCACCACTCTTTTAGAATCAAGCGTCCAACGCACGCGCCTTAATCACCCTTCCACAACACGTTCACTCTTTCTCTTCTTCTTCAATCAAAATGCAAACCGTCAAGATTCAAGGGACATTTGAAACAAACTACGATTCTGCAAAAACGTTCTAACTCCTCGCAAAGAGTAGAAGAAATCAAGAAGAAAAGATACAAATCTCCATCAAAAATCACCAAAAAGACGAAGAAACATTATTCAAAGTACTGTTTTACTGTTCTTCTAGGTTTTTTTTTCTAGATTGTCTCTTTCATGTGCCTCATCCTTAACCAGCAAAACATTAAAAGATTTCAAGAAGAAATATACTGTCTCCCCTTGTTTTGGGTGTATTTCTTAAATCCTTTGGGTGTATTTCTGTAACCATTTGGGTGTATTTCTGTAATCCTTTCTGTAACTGTTTGGGTGTATTTCTGTAACCATTTGGGTATATTTCTGTAATCATTTGGGTGTATTTATGTAATCGTTTTGGTGTATTTCTGAAATTCCATTATTTTCAAAACGATTTCAAAGCTTGATTTCAGAAACTATGAAAATCGAAAAAAAAAAACGAATGCAAAGAGAGAACGCACGAAGGAGATCCAACAAATTTGGCAAGAAACTCGAAAAAAGAAATGAAATCTTTTGAAAAATGGAAGTTATATATTTGCGCGTTAATTGATTTGAATTGATTTAAAAGTCTGTTAAAGAGGCACGTAACATAAGTAGCACGTTTAGTGGGTTTCGTTCTCTTCAGACTTGTAAAGCTTGTAAACACAAAATACTTGTATGCAGAGATTTTCTCAATTAATAATTATTATTAATTACAATTATTTAAAGTTCATTGATTAAGAATTATTTACCTATATTTTTTATTTTAAATTTAGTAACCATTACAAACAGCAGATATGTTTTTGCCCATTTTATGACATGTAAAAAGCAAGCTAAAAAACGAGGATTTTTTATTTAAATAAATTAAATAAATATTAAATTTATTGAAGTAAATAATTATAAAATTTATTATAAAAATAGGCTTTTTAGTTTTATCTCGTTTAAAGTGTAAACAAAATGAAATAAGACTAGCGTGTGTGACATGTGTATATCTCGTTTACACTATAAACGAGATAAGACTGAGTCGCGCCTATATATAGATGTCGTTTATAGCTTTAACGTGGGTTCCATTTCAAACTTTTTCTCCACTTTCTCCTCTCTTCTATCCCTTTTTTACCATATTATTGAGTAAGACGCATATGGCGCGCGCAGATGTACGTGATCGGGACATCAACCGACTAAACGCGACATGGCACTATGCCGAGCAGCCGAATCTGTAGTTAGTTTATTATGTTGACGTTTATGTAATTCCATATGTGTATAGTCATAGTTAGGATACTTGTCAAGAACTAGAATATAATTTGTAGTATTTGAAATAGGTCACTGATAATAATTAATAATTCTAGGAATGTGATTATCATTTTTTGGTAATTAAATTGTTAACTATATAATTATTAATTTAGATTTTAAATGCTGAAATAGATGTTTTTCAACCGTTGAAGTTAGTTTATTGGTCACACGTTTCTTATTTTATTAATTTAGTTATTAAGTATCCAAGTTTGATAATTAGGTTATTAATTACTTTGCTGTATGTTTTAATTTCATGTAACGTATTGAAGAAATGTGTATTAGTTAAATTAACGAAAAAGGTTGTGTCGACATAAATTCAGTTAATACATACGTGTAAAATTCTGTTAAGCATGTATACAATAGTTAAGTCAATTTGATATGTTGATGGACCAATACAAATTTTTAATATTTAATAATCGTGAAAAATATTTTTTTGTCAGATGCCTCGCTTACTTCTGCCCGGCGAGTGAGTCACACGCCTCTACCACCCAATGCCATTGTCTCGTATCTGAGGGAGGCTGGATTCGACGATACGACGGTGCCTCTCAGGGATTTCGTATTCGACAGCTCCTTGATCACGACATTCATGGAGCGATGGCATCGGAAGACCCACACGCTCCATCTGTCGTGGGGTGAGGCCACTATCACCTTGTAGGACGTGGCGTACCCCCTTGGGCTACACGCACACGGGGAGCTAGTTGGGGTGCTTCCGTGACTTCTACAGGTGGTATGGCACGGAGATATGGGAGTTGGTGGTACAACTGCTCGGTGCCAGGCCTCTGGTTGTTCCACAGCGGGGGCACAGAAGAAGGAGTCGTTCTCGCTGAAGCTTACATGGCTGCGGGACCGTGTCTGCCATATACCACAGATGGACGACCCGGAGACACTCCAACAGTATGCGAGGTGTTACATCTTGTTATTGATCGGGGGTACCTGATGACGGACAAGTCGAACAACTTGGTCCATCTGCGGTGGCTGCCACTCCTTCAATACTTTGAGCGATGCCGGGGGTTGTCTTGGGCTCGGCGATGCTTGCATGGACATATCATTCGCTATGCTCTGCAGCACGCCGAGGCACGACCGACATCGTCGGCTGCACTCCGCTGTTGATGTCCTGGATATACCAGATCCTAGCGGTGTCCACCTGACCGACCGTTTTTCATGTATCCTATAACTGTGAGGTAAAAATTGTTTATGTCTTGCTTATGTTTTAAATTTGTAACTTGTTATGATATTCTGTAAATTGAACTCGTGTTATTCTTGTAACTGGTGTCAGGTTGATAGGGTTGACGCAACAGAGCAGAAACCAACACAAGGCGAGGGTTCTCCGATGGTGTCTATCGATAGACCAATTATGTTGGGACAAGGTTAGCACTACGATTGAAAACCTAATTTTTAATTTAGTCTTTTAGATATGATTTGTTGTTTAAATAAAGTAAATAAATGTTTACTTTAATTGAAATTTGTGGTTTGAAACATTATTTACTTTTTGGGATGTTAAATGTTTACTTACTACACAACTGTTGTTTCAATTTTTCTGGACGCTGTATGATAACCCTATTCTGCAGACTCTGTGTCTGCCCTGGTTTGTCGAGGAGGCAGAGTGGGGGACATGGATGTCCGTCGTCCCCCTTGTCTGCTTCAACATCGTCGAGTTTCACCAGGTTGACTGGGTGAAGCGCTAGTTCAATGGAGAGCCGCTGGTGCCGGACTCCCCGGTCAACGTCGTCTCAGATTAGTTAGGAAGAATGACCATGACTTCGTACTCTCGAACTCCACAATTGCGAAAGCAATATGAAGGATATTGTTGTTGTCGTCTTGTGCCACTGCAATAAGCAACACACCCCCGTATCTGTCATACAAATGCGTGCCATCGACAAAAACAAACGACTTGCAATGCTTGAAAGTCTCAACACAGAAGGAAAAATCCCAAAACACTTTGTTGAACATGCTACAATTGCAGAGCAGAAAGGTACCCATCATAGTAAGGTACGACCCTGAGCTCACAAATAGTTCCGGGATAACAACTTTGCAGTGCCTGCAGCAGTTTCAGAATCTTGTTGTATGACTCCTCCCAGTCTCCGTATATCTGTGCAATTGCCTTTTGCTTCGCCATCCAGTCAAAACCAAAAAACCTCATTACCCAATGGTGCTAGCAACCTATACCCCAGATCTCTCTTCTTCATATACCACCAAGGTTGCTCAATATCAAACTCTTCAACTTGGAGAACGAACTTACGCATTGAGTGCGCAATAGTAATGGATTCTCACATTCAAATATCACCCCATTGTCGCTGTTTCTCATACGACAATTGGGGTACACACAGATAACCACATATCCGCTACTACTTGACATTTTTGCCTATTTTTTGGAAGAAAAACGAAGGAGAAAAAGATATAAAATGTATGTAAAAAATGCCAAAGGTTGCACATCTTTTTATAGCAATTAAAAATTTGTCTTAATATATCTCGTTTACACTGTACACACTTTAATTTAACACGTATGTAACAGTATCTTGTTTACACTGTAAACAAGACATACACATGTCACGCGCACTGGTCTTATCTCGTTTACAGTATGTAAACGAGATACGTACAAACTTATCTCATTTACATTGTAAACGAGATAAGATTAGAAGACCTATTTTCATAATAAATTTTATAATTATTTATTTTAATAAACAAAAAATCCAAAAAACGATACTGACTGTAAAAAAGTGTTAAGGAAGAGAATTCTTTATAGACTTTAGTTAAATAAAAAAATTCAAATCTATCTTATTTAGTTTTTATTAATTTTAGTAATAATTAATAAATATTAAATAAGATAAATTTTAACTAATTTTAACTAATTTTTTTTATTATCAAACATATCCATTATAAATAATGACGAGGATGAAAAAGATTGTGACAATCATGATAGTAGTTAATTTTATGCGTAAAGTATTAAATTGGTCTCTTACGTTTGGGTGTAATTCTATTTTGGTCCTTAAAATTTAAAGAATTTTATTTGAATTCAAAAAAGTTTCATTTAGCTTCAATTTAGTCCCACCGTGAGGTCAAAGTTAAATAATTAACGAAATGTCCTACATGACAGCAATACAAGAACAAGGTCGATAATTTGGCGAACAAGTACAAACTTCAAAGACACAAAATTACCTGTAAATGTATCAATACATTTATTTATCATTCTCCTTAGGTTTATAGAAAATATTTCATTTAAATTGTAATAAAAATAATAAATAAATGTATTGATGCATCCACAGTTGATTTTGTGCTTTTGGAACTTGTACTTGTTTTTCAAATTATCGACCTTGTTCTTGTAATGCTATCATGTAGGACATTTCGTTAATTATTTAACTTTGACCTCACGGTGGGACTAAATTGAAGTTAAATGAAACTTTTTTGGATTCAAATAGGACATTTTAAACCTTAAAGACCAAAACAGAATCACGTCCAAACATAAAAGTCAAATTTAGTATTTTATTCTAATTTTATTATTAAAAAGAACTTTATAAAATAGAAAAATTAATTACAAATAAAATCTTTGCAAAATTAAATTTTATTATTATTTGATAATTTTTTTAACAAAATTTTTATGGTCTCAAAATAATAAAATTCAAGATCGAAGTAATATTTTTAATTTTTAAGAAATCACATTATCCTTCAAACACCGTGTTGAGTCCTTTTTCTGAATAAATAGAGCCAATGAATATACATCCAAATGTTGTGACTTGTAACAATTTGTGTTAATGTGCCAACTTTTGTCAGCACCGCACTTGATACCGTTTACATTTATTTTGTGATCTAAAGCATTTACGATCCATCACCATTATCCGTAAATCCATTAATTGATTCATCTTTTGCACAGCTTTTATTATTATTATTATTATTATTATTATTATTATTATTATTATTTGTTTTATGTTGATTTTTTTTAAACAGCAAAAATTAAAAATTAAATTTTGTTATAAAAATTTTAATATTATATTATAATTTTTTTTAAAATTTAAATCAATAAACAAACATATAAATAATTATAACTCTGATAATAATGATTTACTGATCACCACCTATTTATATTGTTATATAAATTTGACTAAGTTACTATAAAATGAGTTTATGTCATATTATTTGTTTTAGTTATGCTATACCAACAATTTTTAATAAATAACTAGTCTACCTGAAGAAAAAAGAAAATATGTTCTCGTGTCCTTGTGTTTTGTGTTCTAATATATAAGTTTCGTTGCAAGATTGCAACGAGAAAACTTTTGGTATATGACGAATTTAGAAAATTTTAACGGTAAAATTTAAATTATTTATTTATTATTATGTATTTATGTATAAATATATATATTGTTTAACTCATTTTTAATATATATTTTATATGAGTAATTATTTTTTATGTATATATAGTATAATTGTTGTTATAATTATATTTTGTTATTGTAAAATATAATTAGTTTTTAAAATATCTAATTTATAAATTAAAATACTAAAATAGTAATTTAAATAATAACATATAATTTAAAATTTTATTTTTTTTAGATTTTATATTTTTAAAGAATTAAGTAATTTTTTTTACAGTACAATCAAAATTTCTCATTTTTTATATACATCATTAAATAATTATTTAAAAATTTACTTTTTAATACAATTAGAAGTAGACTCTTATTGATATTTATAATTAAAAAAGTTTTTTCAATTAATGCAGTTGTTATGGACAAATAAAACTAATTTAAAAAAAAATAAATAATATTCTTTCAAATCAAAGAACATCAATCTCATTTAAATTTGAGAATTGATTATTTTGAAAAATATCTAATATAAAGTATTTAAATTATTAAGTATTAAAAATTAAATAAAAAATGATTGTAGAATTAAATTTAATAATTTAATAATAAAAATAAATAAATTTTACTATTATGTACTACTCTTAAAAAAATTCTAAATTATAATGGAGACACTTATCTCCGCAAGTGCATGCTTACAACCGTCCCTGCTTCTAGCATTTAAAAATTTAAAACTTTAGTTATTATATTTTTGTTATATCTAATTGTTACTATGTGTTTTATATTGTTACATTAGATTGAAGTTATATATAATATTATAAGAATAAAAAAATATTATTATTATTATAACCAGATAATAGAATTTATAAATAAAATAAAAAATTACATACTAATTATTCAAACATCAATTTAACATATTTTGTATTAATCTCTAAATAAGATAGTATTTTTTAAACAATATATTTTCATTATTATTATATAAATTATACATATAATAATATAATATAATCTAATTTATTTAGCTCTTCGTCCATCGCAGAATAATTAGTCTAGTTATAAATTACATGTTGGAACCTTTCTGATAACATGCAATAAATAGATTTTGGATGACAAATCTAAATTGAAGTAGATGAAATTGAAACTGAATTTAAAATAATTCGGTCAATATATATGTTTTCAATTGAAAAAATAAAACATATGTCATTTCGTGATATTCAGGACGGATCCAGAAATATTATCATGGGCCAATAACATTGATGAGTTTAGAAAACTCTACCTCCAATTAAGTGATGATCAAACATTATTAATAAAACCAGTTGCAAAAATTATTGATATTAAATTTAAATTGATTAAATTAATTTTTGCAATGCAGGTTCAGTTTGGGCCAAAAACAAATTTCTGGAGCAAGCCCAACTACTCTCAGCCTTTGGTTTTAAAAATATATGTTGAATATGGCTGATTTGATTTTTATGTTACTTGGGCCCAAATGATTTTTTATTGCTCTAAGCCCAAGTGTGTCACATGCTTTCCATTTGCTTCATGCATTGTCCAAATTTTATCAAGAAAGCAAATGTTATTATTGGGTCAAGAAACTTATTGATTATTGCAACCAAGCCCAATTCCATGAGTGTTACTCATGCTTTGTCCGAATCCATGAAGCAAAGAATAACAAATCCTCAAATGCTTCCAACGGATTCCATTACTCTTCCTGAAAGGATTTCAAAGCCAATTTAAACATTGGGAATATAAGCAAGTGAGAGAAGATTGATTTGACTAAAGGACATCATTGCTACACGCCAACTAAAGGAAGCAAAAGAAACATTGGTAGCCATGGAAGCAAAAATGAGCTACCGAAAGGAAGAGAAAGCAAGCCTAAAGACCATCACAATGATGGCAAGAAAACATACTAAAATAAAAATGAGCTGTAGCTAAGATACTTACCAAATATGGTCAGATTTGGTGAGGTTATCTTGAGCTCTGCATGCTCAAAAAGGAAGATGAAGATCTCGGCCAGCAAGGGAGATTCTTGAAGCATGGCTTGTCTTTGATTCTGCTCAACCACCACAGGGAGTAGCTAAAGTGGCGAAGTGATGGTTGAAGGCAGAGATTGAAGCAGATGAAGTCATCATCATCATGAAGCATCAAGGGCCAGAATTCCATCTTGGAGAGCAAGCCAAGGATGGAGAGCTCGGATTGATGAAGGGTGATGATCAAGAAAGGACTAGAGGTAATTGCATGTTGGTTAATGCATGGTTATCTCTTCTCTCTCTTTGTGGCCGAACCGGTTTTGTTGAAGGAGGAAGAAGTTGGTTCGGTTTTGGCTTCAATAAGTGGAGGCTCCCCTCTTCTATAATAAGGGTGGACAGCCACTGTTTGAAGCAAGGAGAAAATTTGAGAGTGCAAGGCACAGAGTTCTCAGAGCTACCTGAGCTAACAGTTTTCTCTTCTCCTTCAATGTATTCTGTTTTGTATTTTTCTGTTTAATTTTGTCATGTCTTGAGTCTCATGGAAAAAGGCAAACAGTGAGGTTTGTATGAAAAAGCCATAGAGCGAAAAAAGGCAGAGAGTGCAAAATTAAAAGAAAAAGCCATAGATGTCTTAGAGTTCATTTGTTCATCTATGTTGTGTTTCATGATTCTGTGGGAATCCCCTTGTAAGTTGGGTTAGCACTTTACAGTTTGTAATCTGTTTGATTATAGTGAAATTCCATCATTGTTGTGATGGAGACTGGATGTAGGCTGCACTGCACTTAGCAGCCGAACCAGGATATATCTGGGTGTAATATTCCTTCTTTCCTACTCCATTTCTGTTTTCTACTGCACAGGAGCAAAAACCAAAAATGTCTCGTGCCAAGTGACAAGACAAAATGAAAATGTCTCGTGGCTAGGGACGAGCTAAAAACAGAAAAGTCTCCTCTGAATCCAGCAAGTGTTAGCAAGCAAAAAAGGGGCTAAGATTCAACCCCCCCTTCTCTTAGCCACTGAAACCATCAAACATATATAATATTAAAAAATTATGCAAAAAATTATATAATATAAAATGTATTACAAAAATATACCGATAGAGAATATATTTTAAAATACAAAAAATATGTATGTATTTTTTATTAACGAAGTGGTCGATTTTTCGTATCATAAAATTCATCGATAATAGAATCTGTGTCAAAATTTTCAGCAATTTTTTTTAATATAATTAAAAGACAATTAGCAAGAAATTCATCTTTCATTTTGTTTTTGAGTTATTCTTCACAATATTCATAGTTGAAAAATATCTCTCAGTTGTAGTAGTTAAAACATAGAGAATTAATACCAAATGAATAAAGAAGGACGCTCACAAGAAGAAAAAAATCCACTTTATGAGATTTGAAAAATTTTATTTAATTTAAAAATATTAATAATAATATCTTTTCAGATTTTTTTTAATATTGTTACTTACTTTTTAAAAATTAGAAATTATTAATATTTAAGTTAGATTAGATTTTTATTTATATTAAACTAAATATTAAATAAATTTTTCAAAAAATTAAATCATACTTAGTAATTTATTACTATTAAAATATATTTTTTTTTTAAAAAGTTGGGATCGAGGCCTCCACTCGCCCCGTATGTCCGTACTGGTGATATTGTGTAGGAAAGCAATTTTTTTATACATCCAATTTTAAATCTTATTATATCAAATATGATATTTCCTAACTATTTTATCTTCCAACAACAACTTCTTTTGAAAATTTAAATAGAGGAAAAAAAAAAAAAGGAGATGATGCTACGATCTATTTCCGCCGTTAATCTATGGGAAGGAGGTAGTACGATTTTATTTTCCACCGCTAATCTGTGGTTAATTAAGTGAGCTTCAATAATTATAATTTAAATTTATTATGGGAAGGAGGTAGTACGATTTTACTATTTTAATTAATTTTAAATTTATTATTAAAATTTACGTTTAACTTATTGGAAAAGATAGATTAATAATACACTAATATATAATAATAATTAACGTGGCATCATACTTAGTGTTCTTAAATTTTTCATATTTTTCTGGGGGAAATATTTTAGTTTATTGATATTCGGCTATGCATGTGACAAAATAATGTCCGTCATTTATGATTGTGAATAATATTATATATTGTGATTATTTAAAAGAGTTTAAAAATAGTAAATAGTAGTAATTAATAAGTACAATATCCATAGTTCCATACGCATGAACATATTCCACTTATGATTGGAGCATTTACATGTTGAAAACTGGACTAAGGTTATTACATTAAAATCTTTGACCATGCATATATATTATCATCATACTATTTATCTCAAAAATTTATATACTATTTATCATACTATATATATATATATATATATATATATATATATATATATATATATATATATATATATATATATTATGCAAAAAGCTTGCTTGCTTATACAGCATGAGTTACATTCAAATTAAATAGATGGACCATGTGAGATTTGTTGTTTTCTTTAAAGTATGCGAATATAATGGAATCGTTATCACTGACTTGTGTAGGGTGATGCACAACTAAGAAGTACGTAGTCAAGTGGGAAGAAACTAATAACGATGTTTTTGTGATGATATAGATTGATCACAAATTAAAAGTAGTTCATTAACAACTACTAGCCTATTTTCTTGACCTACAATCCACCAGCATGTGATTTGAACGAACCAACGAGTTTTTAAGGATTTTTTTTACTGTTTAAAATGTATTATATCCACTGTTTATATATAATATTAGAATATTAAAAAAAAATATAGGTAGATAATGAAAATACTAAATAATGTGAACAATAGATATATCAGATATTCAATTCACTAAGTGTGTAAATGGTTATCCTAATATTAAGATTTAGGTGAGTAATATGAGGATGTAATAAATTTTTACTTTATTTATTAGATCAATTTTAAAGTCTATTATTCACATTATTCACAAAAGTCATTCTCTATTTAACAAAATCCTATTGTAAATCATAAAATTAAATGTGTCAATTAAGTGATGTAATTTGACAAAATGTCCTGTTTCAATCGATCAATCAATTTGGTGAAACTATTTATTTATTTATTTATTTTTATTTTAATGCTTGTAATAAATTTTTCTACAACTTCATCATTATCGTTGACTTCTTAGTTCTTAACCTTTTCTCTAAAGAAAAATTTTCCCCTAATATCCTTAATATATTATCGTTAGTTAGCATGTCGAGGCATATATAGTATGGTAATGTCATACATCTACATATAATTACAGTTTTTTATTTATTTATTTATTTTTAAATAATTTAGAAGTACTGTTCAAATATAATAAAGATGCTTTCTATATATGATGCTTAAATTTTAGACATAAAATTCAAAAATAAAAGAGTGAGTTTCATCTTTTTTTATTTTTTTATTTTTAGATAATTTAGACAAAAAATAATATATAGACGCCAAAAAGTTTTCTTATAATAAATTTGTTAGATATTTCACTTTAATTATTATTGATGACTTGGCTCAAAAAAATAAATAGAGAATTTATTTATTTATTTTTTTGCAAAAAAAAAAAAAAAAACAGAGATAAAATAAAAAATAATAAGAAAAAGTGAAATTGTACTTCACTATCACCAACTGTAGAGGCATACACATATGCACACCCCCATCCCATAATTAATTGCTCTATTTATGATTGTTTTAATTTCTCAACTTATATCAATTTGCTGGCATGCCACTAGATTATAGCTACTCCACTACTCTACTTCACTATCACAAGCACTATATTAGCCAAACCACTTTGGTTAATTTCTCTACCCTTCTCATCATATAAACCTTAAGCTTTTATTTTTCTTCAATAATGGAGGTTCGAAGTGTGCTCCAATTTCTTCAGGACAAGACCATTTTGGTTGTTGGAGCCACAGGATTTCTAGCCAAAAGTATATATACATACATATACATATATATGCTTCCTCTTTTTTTGTTCATTCATTCATATTTGTGATGAATTGATATGTCTTTTTATTTGGTTCTATATGTTTCAGTTTTTTTGGAGAAGGTGTTGAGGGTTCAACCAAATATTAAGAAGGTTTTTCTTCTCTTAAGAGCCGCAGATGCCAAATCTGCCACTCATCGCTTGAACAATGAGGTGCATCAATACATGCATATGACCCTTTCTTTATGTGCATGATGAAAGGCAATACAAACAAATAATGTTTATTGTTTTTTTTTTTAGTTATTAGTAGATCAAATAAAAAAATGTCAAAAATGTTATTCCTTCACCAAAATCAATCACTAAAATCAGTCACCAATATATTTGGGTATAAATATATAAGTAGTTTAATTTATTTTCAATGTGTATTTATATTTTAACATATATTTTATACTTATAGTGGACTTTAGTGACTGATTTTGGTGTACACGTAGCATAATCGAAAAAAAGTGAAAGAGAAAAATGTAATATGATGATGTGATGAAGAGGGAAAATATAGAAAAGATAGTAAAGATGGATATCACATGGCTGGTTTTAAGTTTAAACAAACATATATCAATTTGCCGGTTTAATTAACCCCTCATCAACCTATTATTATTCAATTTAATTATAATAAAGCGGGCATATATTATTATTAGTTTAATTTTTCTCTTGATATCAATGGATTAATTAAGCTTATTATATGATATACGTGCTAGTTAAATACTATATTTATTTAATTATTTTGCATGCAGATCTTAGGGACAGACTTATTTAATTTGCTAAAAGAAAAGCTAGGAACAAATTTTAAGTCCTTTATATCTGAAAAGTTGACTGTGTTTCCTGGGGACATTTGTTATGAGGACTTGGGTTTGAAGGATTCAATCCTAAGGGAAGAGATTTGCAACCAAGTTGATGTTATTGTTAATTTGGCTGCAACCACTAATTTTGATGAAAGGTATATATAACTATAAGGATCTTAATTAATTAAACTATTATTATTCTTTCCTTTTCTTCCACTTTTGACTTCTTCTTGGGGGAATTGAAACATTATCTATCTACTTGTTCCATTTGAAAATACAGATATGACATAGCGTTGGATCTAAATGTCTTTGGAGCTAAGCATGTTATTAACTTCGCCAAACAATGTATTAAGCTAAAAGTACTAGTCCACGTGTCAACAGGTTAGTATATATATTCATTAATGAACAGGTTAATTAATATATATTAAGGTTATTGCTTAGTCTTACAATTATTTGATATCTGTATCAGCTTATGTGTGTGGTGAGAGAGGTGGGCTCATATTAGAGAACCCATATCACTTCAAAGATGTACCTGGATTAGACATCGATGCTGAAAAGAAAATTGTGCGTGACAAGTTAGATGACCTACAAAAACAAGGAGCAACTCATAATGAAATCAAAATCGCCATGAAAGACTTAGGTATTACCAGGTTAGTCAAATTCTTTAAAATCGAAAATATTTAATAAACAAAAAAAATAAAAATAATTTAAATTTATCTTATTTAATATTTATTAATTAATAATTAATGAATATTAAATAAGATAAATTTTAACAATTTTTTTTTATTTTTCTAATATTATCGGTTTAAATTTTTCTTTCCCTTTTACTTATTATCAGTTATCATTGTTCTCTTTTCCTTTTTAAGTATACTTTTAGTTCATATCTATAAGTCTATTTAAGAAGCTTCGTTGTTGTTTTAAAATATGTCATAAATTAGTGGTCCATTAGTCCATTATTACTAATAAATAGTGTATATAGAGCGTAATCTTAAAATTCAATTTGATAATGTTGGAGGTGTGCAAACAGGGTTGTACAAATTGCTTATAAGTGGTGAGAAAGGTGAAAACTCAACTGAAGTCGACTTCACGTGAAGTTGATACTTGAGAGTTGTTGGATGAAAATTTAGTCAAATCAATCAAATCATTTAACAACTTTCAAGTATCAACTTCATGTGAAGTCGACTTCATCTGAATTTTCAGGAGTGAGAAATATGAGTAGTACTACACACTTTAATTAACCTCCAATAGAATAGGATACGTGTCAATGTGTCATTTCACACTTTGTAGGGAGCCACAAGAAAGGTAGACATCTTATCTACCTAACAACTAACCTTAGGTGCCTTTAATTAACTTTGATACTTATCTCAGTGTCTTATTTTCAACCATGGTCTCTCTCAAAATTAATAGTTAAAATTTGTTACTAATATAAAATATATATTTAAATATAAAAAAATATTATTAAAAATAATTTAATAATTTAAAGCATTCATATTAAATTATTAAAAATAAAAAGTACATAATACAGAAATGTATTTATATTCATAAAAATAATTAAAAAATTATCTTAATTTTCTTCAATCAAAATTTTTTATATTTTTGAGAGAATTAAATTGTAACTTTTTTAATAAAATAAGAACTACGAAAACAAGTTTTTTGATATATTGAAAGATTAACATTTTAAAATTACTATTTATATTTGAGTGTGATTTTTTTAAATTTTAAAATTTAAAATAAAATAATATTTTTATTTTTATTTTTATTTTATTTTAAATTAAAAATAATAATTTTTATTTAATTCAGTATTTATGATAATAAATAAAATTACTGTTATATAACTTATTTAATGTAAAATAATTTAATTTAAAATTATAATAAATATATATATATTATTCATAAATAAATTAAAAAAATAATTTTTTAATAAAAATATATATTAAAAATAAATTAAATAATATCTATATTTATATATAAATATATAATAATTAATTTTAATAATTAATTTTAGAGTATAAATACTATTTTGATTGTTCTTTTTAAGGATAATAACTCAGGATTAAATATATAGGGCCGTATTTATCGTTGACCTAGAACGTGTCATACATCTAGCAATCCAAATCATGCACTTTTCTTTTAATATAATCTTTATAGATTAGCTACTTTGGTGTATTAATTATCAGGCATATTTATTAGTGAAAAAGACTGATATACAACGCATGTTTGTATGTTAAGCAAGCAAGTTCAAAGGTCAAATCTACAGAGTAGTTAAGAGTTAAGACATGCAAAAACAGAGGAAGGGAAGGAGAATTGTTTTCATTTATTTATTTATTATTTTTATATGAACTGGTCACATATACAGCTGAATTAATTTTTTAAAGAATTTAAATAGAGAACTACTTTTTTCGACCAATATAATTAATTATTTAAAATCATATATATTTTTTAAATTTTAAATTTTAAACTTCTAATTCTAAATTCTAATTATAGATCTTAAATACTTTTTAAAAATACTATGTGCATACTAAAAATTAATCATCGTGTATTTTTATATAAATACATATGTTATTTAATTCATTTTTAATGTGTATTTTGTATTTCAACATATATTTTATATCGGTGATTAATATGGTTGTTAACTTTTGGTGTTAATGTAGTATGACAGAATCTTTTGTTTTAAAAGAAAAACTTTACAATAAAAATTAGCTATTATTATAGTTAATTAGAAATTGATTATTCCATATACTTAATTTTTGCAAATAACAAGAGATCTCATTAAAAACAAAATAGTTAATTCTTCTTGCAAATAGAAAACAGAATTAGTAGTGATCTAGATAATGAAGAAGAAGTGGTTACGTAGCAGTGAAGCGACTAGTCACTACTAATTCTGTTTTCTATTTTAAGTAACTAAACTGATCTAACAGATTCTGTTTTGTTAGTTAAAGTGCACATGCTTTATTAGGGTGTAACTTGCATTCACAAACTCAGAAAACCTTGCATTCAATCATCAACTCTATTATTCACGTATTGTGTTTGATATCATTGATCAGGGCAAAGGTGTACGGTTGGCCAAATACATACGTATTTACAAAAGCAATAGCAGAGATGCTTGTGGAACAAATGAAAGAAACTATGTCTGTTGTTATTTTGCGTCCTGCCATTGTTACAAGTACATTCAAAGAACCTTTTTCTGGTTGGGTGGAAGGTGTAAGGTAAATAATAAGATCATCACTTTTATAAGAGTGATTATGATGAATGCAACCTTATATTTATCATGAGTCAATAATTACTTTAATTAAACTCTTGATGATAACCATATGAAGTTTACTGCAGGAGATCATTTTATTCGAGTTTGACTAGGAATCACTTTTGGGTTAACTACCAATTCGGTACTTGAAAGATTCAGCCACTAATAAAATGTCTCTAAAAGATGTTGACAAAAAGAACTAATAAATATTATATTTTTTGTAAGTTGTAAAAGAAAAAATTTATATTTAACAAACGATTTATCCATTAGATCTAAATTTTTGTGACAAAATTTGAATAAATATTTAGAAGATGTATAAAAAAATTCAAAGTAAAATTTGATCTCTAGATGTTTTTTAATTTTCAAAAAAAATATAATCATTCACAATATTTTTTTTTAAAAAAAATTCACTTGACAAAAAAATAATCAAAATTTTAAGGATGAAAAAAATCTTATTTTTCTAATAATAATTACAAAAATTTACATCAAAATTTGATCTCTAATTTCATTTTTTAAAATATATATTTAATATCAGATTTTTTTTTCGTGTTTTTATTAAATCTTTCTAACGTTTATTTGTCATTAGCATCTTTTGATAATTGTTTTGTCAGCGATACAAATTTTCAAATATCATTTTAATAATTTACTCTATCACTATAAGCAGGTAATAATAACAATAATTGAAATTGTGTCTTTATGGCAAAAAAAATTGGTTGACCATAACCACCAACCATATAATGCACCAAATAATAAAGAGAACCGACAGTTACTAAAAATGGAAATAGTATAATAAATAATACATTAATGAAAAGTGACATGAATTCTTTCAACTCTTGTGCTTGTTACAGAACAATAGATAGTTTAGGTGTTGCTTATGGGAAAGGAAAACTAACATGCTTCCTTGGAAACATCAATGGAGTTGTGGATGTGGTGAGTTAGTTGCTGCGATGCACATGAAATAAAGTACTATTATATGGTCCAAATTATGTGACATAATTTTTGATAAGGTGCAATATTATTACATTCAAGCAGATACCAGGAGACATGGTGGTGAATGCAATACTAGTGGCCATGGTGGCCCATGCACATCATCCAAGTGATGCTATATATCATGTGGCTTCCTCTGTTAGAAACCCTGTTAGATACACTAATCTCCAAGACTATGGATTAAGGTATTTCACTGCAAAACCTTGGATAAACAAAGATGGAACACCTGTTAAGGTTGGCAAAGTTACTGTCTTCACCAACATGGCTAGCTTCCGCAGATATATGTTCATTCACTACCTCTTTTGGTTAAAGGTTCATTTCATTTCATCATCACAATCACTCAACTTGATCATAAATGTTTGTCATTGTTATCTTTTCTTAATTAACTAGGCTGGTTTGTTTTTTCTTTTTCGATTTAATAGGGACTTGAACTGGCCAATTCAGCATTTTGCAAGTACTTTCAGGGAACATATCAAGAGCTGAATAGGAAGATCCAAATTGTGATGCGGTTGGTGGAGCTTTATAGGCCTTATTTGTTCTTCAATGGCATGTAAGTATATTATTGCTTCTTCCTAATAATGAACACTAGTCATTATTAACTAATATATATATGTTGGTTGGTCATTATGGGGCGCAGATTTGATGATATGAACACAGAGAAGCTGCGAGTGGCAGCAATAGAAGGAGGGGTAGAGACAGATTTGTTTTACTTCGATCCTAAAGTGATCAATTGGGATGATTACTTTATGAACACTCATCTCCCAGGCATCGTCAAGTACATTTTCAAGTGATGATAACTATAATTAATTAGCACTATCCAATAAAAAAAATTAAAGTGATTAATTAAGCTGGTATATATGTAAGTTCAAATTTGTGCTAGAGTGCATGATCGAATCCAAGTGTATGTTATTTATTTGTTAATCAAAGGCAGTGTATGTACTATTGTATTTACTTATTCTAATTTACTACATTTAAAAAATGCAACTTATCCAACTACTTTTACAATGTTTGAGTAGCAGTGACTATTATTATTTGTTCATAAATAAACTATTCAGAGACAATAAAAAGAAGGAAGCGAGTTAGGAAGGAAAGTAACTGAAAGAAGTTGAATTTGTAATTTGCACACTTGAATTGGTTGCAAAATGGGGTTGACACAAATCTGAGTCTTTCCTTTTGTGGTGAGGACTGAGGAATCTTTTAATTTAGTAGGTGATCAATAAATAAATAACTAACTACTTTTATAAGCTTATAATAAGCACTGGTTGAGTAAGGGCCGTACAGAATAATAATGAAGGACAGCAGGGGATTTAATGTGTTTGTGTGTATATATAACGACCTAACCGACCACACCGCCATCACATCTCAAAATTAAGTTGCTACATATATATTAATGTACATGGTTGTTTCCATTTTCGATCACTTTATCATAATTTATGTTCAAAAGAGTTTGGAAGTATATTGCACTAATTGCAGTTTCTTGAGGACAAGACCATTCTAGTCGCTGGTGCCACTGGCTTCATTGCTAAAAGTACTGCTCCATTATTGTGTTTTAATTTATGAAAAACATCAAGTAACTAACATTTTTTCTTTAATTTATATCTGTCAGTACAACAATTTAATTGTTTAATTTGGTGGATTGTTACAATTTTTGTAGAGAAGATACTCCCATCCCAACCAAATATAAAGGGATTTCAGAAATGCTAGGAACCATCAGAATTTATTATTTTTTACCATCATTTAGCCATCAATTCAATTCTTTTAATTTAGTTCTTTTAGTCTAATAATCTAACAACATACTTTTAAACATTAATAACTAACTGAGGGTCAAAAACAATAAATTCTTATGGCCTTTTAACATTCTTCGAGATTATATCTTTTTTTGAGAATTGAGACCCGCAGATATTGAATCATGAAATGCTTAACTTATTGGTTTCTCTCAAATTTTCAAATTTAAAAGGAGTAAAGACTCAATTCGGCTCTCATCTATTTTTACCAAGGTTGCGAGAACCGGACCGGTCAATGAACCGGTCAAGTAACTGGTTTAATGGTTTAATGGTCAAACCGGGGTTCAACCGGGGTTGAACCGGTTAAGTTAAAATATAACATATTATTAAAAATTCAAAGTGGCATATATTGCGAGATAAGGTGCAGAGCAATTAAAGCATTGTATGAGTTAATATTGGTGGAAGCTTGGTTCTTTCATCTAAGTTTCTCAATCTTCATGTATATATAATACATTAGCAACTTTTAAGCTTGGTCAAACAATATCAGTTCCAGATATAACAGAAGATAATCATCCATTATAGGCTACCTAAATTTGAGGCCCAGAATTTTAGTATGGTGCAGGAAGAAAAACAAATCAGTATAGTTTTCAATTTGAACAAGAAGAAGCAATTCCACAGCGCAGTAAGAACCAAGAAGCTCAGAATACACAAAAGCTGAACAATTAAATTAACTAAACAAAAAAAACACAATATAAAAGCATGAATAACCTTTATAAATTAGGTTTCCATTCCTGAATTTTCTATTTTCATAAATTAGGTAATCTTTTTTTTTCTTTACTTCTTAACTTCATTCTTTTTTCCTATGAGTAAACTATCTCCTTGGCTGAACTTCATCCAACCCTTATTTTAAAGCCATATAGTAAATCCAATGCAGAATTGTAGCAATGTTTCTCTTTTGAATCAATGACAGCAAAATAACAAGTAAAACAGATTGGATTTATAACTCAATCTCAGTAGAATTAATTCAATATCAATCTCAGCATAATTAATAAATTAAAAAAAAATAAATTTATAACTCAATCTCAGCAGAATTAATTCAACATCAACTGACTGAACTCAAATACAACTTCAGAAATGAATATCTCAAAACTCAGCAGAATCATCAATAATATATCATATGTATATCAGAACAAAATAAAGAAGAAAACAATGTAATACAATTACAACAAATTGAACATTATTGAAGAGGATAAAGAGGAAGTTTTACGTTATCTGGATTGTCAGCGAAGGAGAAGAAAAGACAGCATAGAGCCAGCGAGACAGAAAAATTCAAATTGGAAATTTTGGTAACGTGAAACAGAGAAGCAACGACGGTGAGACACGGTGCGCGGAGAGACTAGAAGGGGCCACAGCCAAAAACGACGAGGAGGTGAGAAGCAGAAACGACGCACGGCAAGGAGGGAAGCGGCGACGACGACCCACGGCAAGGAGCAGAGAAGCGGCGACGACGACCCGCGGCGACGACGACCCACGGCGAGGAGCAGCAAAGCAGCGACAGAGATACAAAGAGCGCGACAGAGAGAGAGAAGGGAGAGCTCGGCGACGAAATAGGACGCGGTGGTGGTTGCGGCTCTCAACGTCGTCGCTGCTGTCGCTGCGGGATGCGGTGGCGATGGCGGTGCTGAACTGCTGATCCCAGATCCCTCTTCTGGCTTGTGGAGTTGTGGGTGATTTCTGCTGAAAGGATTAGGGCTTCGTTTAGGCAATTAGGCGTTTAGCCTTTCTTTTCCCTTTTTTTTTTTTTAAAGGAAAAACGACGCCGTTAGCACATTTTCTTTCTTAATAAAAAACCGCTAAAAAACCGGACGGTTCTCCCGGTTCATCGGTTAACCGCCGGTTCATCCGGTTTTTTACCGGTTTTTTGCTAGACAGTTTCTGACCTTACCCGGATCGGTTAGGTGACCGGTTCCCGATTAATCCGGTTGAACCGGCCGGTCCGGTTCGGTTTTCAGAACCATGATTTTTACGTACCCACAAAACTAATTTTTATTATTATTTAACAGATTTTTTAACAGATGGATCGTATTGTCTTAAAATAAAAAAGTTAAGGGTCGAAGTATCCCATATTTTTGGATAAAGAGGGTCTTTATTTATCAACTTCATCAATCAGATATGGAGTTGGGAAGCATAACGCAGTTCCTTGAGGACAAGACCATTTTAATCACTGGTGCCACTGGCTTCCTTGCTAAACGTCTCATCTTTATCTATCTCTTCCTTTATTTGCAGTTATAGTGGAAAATATATTAAGGGTGGAACCAAATGTGGCAAAACTTTATCTTCTTGTGAGAGCTAAAGATTTTGAATCCGCCACTCAACGCTTACATAATGAGGTGATGAATATATACGTAAATAATCAGGTCTAGCTATTTTCAAATCAAATTAATCTTAACTTGATCCATCACATATATCTATTTAGATCACAGGAAAGGAGTTATTTAGATTGGTGAAAGAAAGTGTAGGTACGAAATTTGATTCCTTGGTCACGCAAAAATTGATCGTCCTGCCCGGAGACATTTCACAAGAGGATTTTAATTTGAAGGACTCCCAAATTTACAAACAAATTTATGTTATAGTTAATTCAGCTGCAACAACTAACTTTCATCAAAGATATATTATGATTACTAAAAATGTTATTTTTAGTTGGACGCCAAAATCCACCACTAAAATCAGTTATCATATATTTGTATATAAATACATATGTATTTTAACTCATTTTTAATGAGTTATAACTCAAATAGTATAATCTTTCTCTACTCATCTAAGAGATTGTGGGTTCGAATCTCCCTATCTTTAGTAAAAAAAAATGTATATCATGTATTTTTATATATATTGTATACTGGTGATTAATTTTAGTATACACCTAACAATTATAATATAAATATAGAAGCATCAAGATGATAATGAACATAAAAAAAAAATTTATTATCAAAAATATTTAATAACAAAAAAATATCAACAAAACACAGTCAAAATTTAACTTATTTAGTATTTATTAATTATTGCAATAATTAATAAATGCTAAATCAAACCATTTTTGACTTTTTTTTTGTTTTGTCTAATGCAGATATGATGTTGCATTAGGTGTAAATACATTAGGAGTTAAGCATGTATGTGTTGAACTCAGCCAAACAATGTACTAAGCTAAAAGCGGTTATCCACGTGTCAACAGGTTAGTTTAAGTAAGGGTATTTTTGCTTTTATTTGATTAGAGAAATTGAAAGTAGGTCTTTAATTATTGGAAAGGAAAAAAAAATGCTATACTTGCAGCTTATGTATGTGGGGAGAGAGAAGGAGTAATATTAGAGGAACCACATGAATTGGGCGTGTCACTAAATGGAGTTGCAGGACTAGACATTGATAGGGAAATTAAATTGGTTCGCTTCAAGAGAAGGGTGCCACACAACATGATATTCAAATGGCCATGAAGGCCTTAGGCATTCAAAGGTTTTAATTTTCTTATAGCATGTTGAAACTACAATGAAATTCGTATGTGAAAATTGAATATTGGACACATTTATTTTTATTAACGGAAATATTTGATAACTAAAAAAATAAAAGAGTGCTACACATACAAGTTATTTGGTTTACAAGTCATACAAGTTGGGAGAAACTTAACAAAAAGCACGCTGACCCATATACGATTTTCATGGCGTGCTTCGCTTTCCTCCTTCTCCTCCTCCTCTTCCTTCTTATTCTCCTTCTTCTTCTCCTACTCTTCTTCTTCTTCCTCCAAAAAAAGTTTCTTGCCAAATTTGATCTCCTTCGTGCGTTCTCTCTTTACCTTTTATTCGTTGTTTTATCTGCGTTTATCATTGGTATTCTTGTTTCGTTTTTTTTTTTTCGATTTTCATGGTTTCTGAAATCAAGCTTTGAAATCGTTTTGAAGATAATGGAACTTCAGAAATACACCCAAACGATTACAGAAATACACCCAACCGATTACAGAAATACACCCAAACGGTTATAGAAATACACCCAAACGATTATAGAAATACACCCAAAGGATTACAGAAATACACCCAAAGGATTACAAAAATACACCCAAAATTCGTTGAAGTACACCATATGCATAATTCAGAACTCTTCCTCTTTCTTCTCCTCATCTTCTGCTGCTGCTTCTTCTTCATTTTCTTATTTCATATTCTCATAGTTCTTTTTGGGAGGAAAAAATCAAACAAAGAAGAAAAATATACATAATGTTGCAATATCAAAAGAAGAACGAGGAAAAACACGACGATGAAGATGAAACACTTCAAAAACGAAGAAGAAGAAGAAGAGGCATGGAGAAAGAAAAAGAAGAAGAAATAAATGACTTGTTGACTTGTACGGAAAAATGCTTGTATGTGGAGAATTTCTCAAAAAGATATTAATCGAAAATGATCAAAATTTACTATTTTAAATTTTATTTAATGCATCATACAATAAATAAATATTAAATAAAATAAATTTAAACTGTTGGATAAATTGTTTTATGATTCTCTAGTACTACTGTTTCATTCTGATGGTTTTCAGTGACTAAGAGAAGGGGGTTGAATCTTAGCCCCTTTTTCACTTAATAATACTTGCTGGTCTTTGATACTACTTCTGGAGACTTTTTTATTTTTGTCTCTTACCCAACTACGAGACTTTTTCTTTTTATCTCGTCACCCGGCACGAGATATTTTTCAGTTTTATCTCCTGGACAGCAGAAACAGAAATGGAGTAGAAGAGAGAGAGAATTACACCAAGATATATCCTAGTTCAGCTGCTAAGTGCAAGGCAGCCTACATCCAGTCTCCATCACAACAATGATGGAATTTCACTATAATCATTCTTGATTACAAACACCAATTCTCCCTGGAACTATCCTTCATATCCGGGACAAATCCAGAATCTAAACCTCAATCCTGAACTTAACTTGGTCACTGTCAAGCTTTCAACGGCTAAGTGCTAACCCAACTTGCAAGGGGATTTCCACAGAATCATGAAATACAACACAGATGTACAAATGACCTCTAAGGATATCTATTGCTTTTTCTTTTAATTTCGCACTCTCTGCCTTTTTCCGCTCTATGGCTTTTCTTACAAACCTCAATGTTTACTTTTTTCCATGAGACTCAAGACAGACAAAATTAAACAGAAAAATACAAAATAGAAAACATTGAAGGAGAAGAACTTCTGTTAGCTTGGGTAGCTATGAGAACTTTGTGCTCACTCTTTTCCTTGCTTCAAGCCCTGGCTGTTGTCCCTTACTTATAGGGGGAAGCCTCCACGGTTGAAACCAAATAAACCAAGCCAAACTTCTTCTTCTTCATGCAAACCGGTTCGGCCAGAGAGGGAGAAGAGATAACCGAATGCTAAAACCCAACATGCAATTACCTCTGAGTCTTCTCTTTACACCAAACTTTATCAATCTGAGCCATCCAACTTGTCTTGCTCTCCAAGAAGGACCCTTAGTCCTTGATGCTTCTTGATGTATGACAGCTTCTCCTGCTCCACTTTTGCTTCCTATTTCACGTAGCCACCCTAGCTACCTTCTGTGATGAGTGAACCCAAAAGCAGAGACAAGCCATCCTTGAGATCTTCTTCCTCTGACCGAAATCTTCTTCATCCATTTTTAGTAAGGAGAAGCTGAGATCTCTTCAACAAATCTTACCATAAGTGATAAAAATCTCAGCCACAACATACTTTTTGTTTTCTTTTTCTTGCCATCATTACAATGGTCTTGTTGCTTGCATCTTCTTCTCTACGGTAGCTTGCCATAGCTTCCATAGTTTCCTCTGTGATATGACCGAATAGAGAAGAGAGATGAGAGAGAAGAGAGTTGAAAGAAAAGCAATTAAACAAATTAAATCAAAATGAGTTACTTTTACTTCCCTCTTTACTGAGTAGCGTGCCTTCATTAAGGCCATCAATCAAATCAATGGTAATTTCTCTCTCATGGTTCCCAATGTAAGTAAATTGAATTTGAGATCCACTATATGATGGAAATGAGATCCGTTGGAAGCATAAGGCAAAATATTTGCTTTCTCTCACAATTGATTTCGGATCAAGCATTGGGTGTCTAGCAAAAATTAATTTGGGCTAATAATTATAATCCAATCTGGCCCAACATTACACAAATAATTCAGCCACTCATCATATATACTTGCATCAAGGCTAATGAATAAACCAATTGGGCTTATGTCACAATTTCTGGCCCAACTAACATAACCATGGTTTCAGCCACCATAATCACAACAATTCAATACCAAGGCTGAACATATTCTTGATACAATTGGGTTTGTTATAATTTTTTCTTTTCTTTTCGGCCCAATTACAAAAACCTGCATAGCAAAATTATTTCAATTAGCACATATGGATTAAAATTAAATTAATAATTTTGTAATTAATCATATTAATAATGTTTGATCATCATCACTAATTTAAATTAGAATTTTCCAAACTCATCAATCTCCCCCTTGATGACAAACATTATTAAAAATTGAAATGAAAAGGATTCAAGAGTTAGAGTACTCCCTTTGTGAATACTTGGATTCCTTCCTTTCCAATTGTTACATGACTCCCCCTTAATATATGCTATTTTACCAAGGGAAGCTTTATACATGTAATAATTTTTTTATCAAGACTAAGGCAATAATGTTATTCAACATATAGAAATTTTGTAATGTTGAATGGCTTGATTTATGAGAAGAATTAAAGTGATAAATAAAACTCATTTGTTATCATAAAATTGACTTTCTGTTCAAACACATACAAAGCAATTGAGTACATATCAACCAAAAATATTTTTGATGTTACAAGAAGTTGCTATTCAATCTATTCGAAAATATTTTCCAATCAACATATCAGATCAAAATAATCAGAGCAAGAAAAATATTTTTAATCAAGTATGATCATCTCAAAACATAGCAACTATCAGAATTTATTTACATATCACATCTTAAAGGAACTGCCAAAAAATAAAATATTCCTAATCTAAAATACAGCAAACATATTTTACCAAGGTAAATCAAATGCATCCACAAGATAAATCAAATACATATTCTTAATCCAAAACCCAGCAGGCATATCTACAAAGATAAAACAAATGCATCACAAGCATCAAGCAGATCACCACAACAAGTAATTGAAACAAGGGTGATCATAAATCCACAAAGGATTTTATCCCCTGTTTTCTCAATTTCAATTTTTTCAGCCATTTTTTCCCCCTTTTGTCATCAAAGGGGCACCTGCAAAAAAATGATATTGGAAGCAAAATATCCAAAATATAACCAAAATACCAAGAGTGTATCACAGTGTCATAGGTCTAAAGTATCCAAGCAGACTACTATAGTATCAGATTGAGCCGAAACAAGCCAAATATCAACAAAAGAAAAACACAGTTATTAGTCATCAGATAAATTGTACTCAGAGCCATCTGCCTCCTCTTCACTAGCAGCACACATCTCCTCCTCAAAACTCTGCAGCATTAGACCCACCCTATCTTTGCACTTCATCCAAGCCCTTTCATTTTCAAAGACTTGCTTGCGGGCAGCCTTATAGGATTGCACCATTAGCTCGGACATGTTGGAAAATTCAGTAAGAATTTTCTTGATCGATTCGGTTGTCTTGGAATGCTCAGGTGGCCGGCTCTCAACTCGCTGTCAGAGGGAATAAACTTTTTCCCTTTGTTCCCTTTCATACACCCTCCTCCCTTAATGAGTGAAACCTTATTTTCTACAGCTTCATTGATTAGATCAACTTTAAAATACTTAAAAATGCTGGTGAGAAATATGCCATAAGGTAAATTTGTCTTTTTGGTACTTTTAACAGATTTTCACATATGCCTTATCATAAGGTATCCAAAAGAAATAGGAGAAGAAGTAACAAGTGCAAAAAGTACAAGAGAGTCAGAAACAGTTACTCTGTTATGTGAACCACTTTGAGAAGTTAAAATATGAGTGATGATCCTATGGAGCAATGAGTTTGTGGGACCGAGTGCCTTATGAGTCGGGATGGTGCCATCCAAACCAGACAAGTTCTCACAGATTTGTTGAAGGGCAACCTTAGATGTGATGCCAACCTGAGAGTCCCATTTGTCAGTCATGTACGCTCTTGATCCCTCATCTGTGTAGCCTAGGGCAGCGCCAATTGTCTCTGAGTTGAGAGTCATATATACCCTTTTCACGTAGGAATGAATGGTGCCATCGATCAGCCTCATATTAGCATAAAATTCACGTACCAATCCAGGGTAAACAGGTTTCTGAATATGGAGCAAAGGAGTCCATTTCAGATTTTCAAACAGATGAGAAAAGTTGATTCTTTTGGCTGCCAGTGAGTCCAGATTCACTAGATATGTGGCGCATAAGTGGCGTTTCTCCAACACTTCCTTGTGGAACTCATAAGATGCACACGAATTAAACCTGGCTGGATCAAAGTGTGAATGAGATTTGTTGAACTTATTTTTGAATTCCAATTATTCCAAGTTTGCTGGCTCCCTTGTGTTGTGTAACACAAAGCTCTTGGTCTTCTGGGAACTTCGTCCAGGGGTGGTCTTCTTCGGCGGTGATGGCAGAGGTGAGGTGTGGGACTCTTCTTCTTCTTCAGCCACGGGTACCTTCTCCTTCTTTTTCCTTGAGGAAGTCTTTGTTGCTATCACCTTTCTCCTCACGGTGTCCGTTTGCTTGGATGATGGTGAGGGAGAGGATGAGAAAGTGGAATGAATATGTATGTGGGTGTGGGATTGAGGAGTGGTAGGTTTTTGGGAGAGAAGGACTCGTTCACTTTTTCTTGGAGCAGTTTTCTTTTTCATGATAATAAAAAATGGAGAAGTGGAGGAGGAAGGTGAAGAGAGAACCGAATTGAGTAGAGAGATGAGGGAGGTTAGGGACGCATTAAATGTTGAGTGGAGAGAGAATTGGAGGGAGTTAATACCCATTAATGAGCGGTTATTAATCAAGGGAAGTTTCCTTTTATTTGAAATTAAAACTGAAAGTTTGGTTCTTAGAATCAAGGGATGTGAAGAGGGAAAAGATTTGATTTGACAATAACCTCTTCCAATAAGATTTGATGAGTCAACAAAAAAGAATTGTGATTTACACAAAGAGGAACTCAAAAATGGTCAGAGTGGAGTCAAATAAATTTGGTGGGGCCCAAAAAAATTAATGTCTGCGCAGTCTCCCCCTTGATCATAGTCCTTTCAACACATTCTGATTTTTATCTCCTGCTTTCCTACAAGACAAAACTGAGCAGAATAAAAGATTTCACAAGTTATCAATATAGCTTAAATCTATCATTCCCAAACTTTTTCTCAGAGTGCAGAATCTGTCTTCACAGAGGGATTTTGTAAAAATGTCAGCAAGTTGGTCTTCAGATTTTACAAATTGAATATCAATAGTACCCTTTTGCACATGTTCCCTAATAAAATGATATTTGATTTCAATATGCTTGGTTCTTGAGTGCAGAACATGATTTTTTAAAATATTTATAGCACTCATATTATCACAAAATAAGGGTATACTATTGATCTTTAATTTGTAATCTTCCAACTACGTTTTTAACTAGATTAGTTGTGAACAACATGCAGATGCAGAAATATATTCAGCTTCAGCTGTGGATAGAGCCACCGTAGCTTTTTTTTTTGCTTGACCACATATTGAGTGAGCTTCCAAGGAAGCAACACATGCCGGATGTGCTCCTTCTATCCACCCTATCTCCCGCATAATCTGCATCACAAAACCCTACTGCACAAAAATCATCAGATTTTGGATACCACAAGCCATAATCGCTAGTTCCCTTAATGTATCTAATGATGCGCTTAACGGCTGAAAGATGGGATTCTTTTGGGTGAGATTGAAATCTTGAACATACACCCATACTTTGAACAATATCCAGTCTAGAGGAGGTAAGGTACATGAGTGAACCTATCATTCCCCTATTCCTTATTTCATCCACATCTTTGTCATCATCATCCTTTTCAAGTTTGGTGTTTGGATGCATTGGTGTTCCCATTGGTTTGGAACTTTCTAGGCCAAATTTTTTGATAAGTTCTTTTGCATACTTTCCTTGGTGAATAAAGGTACCACTAGGAGTTTGTTTAATTTGTAGTCCAAGAAAGAAAGTTAGCTCTCCCATTAAACTCATCTCAAACTCACTAGTCATGAGTTTTCCAAACTCTTCACACAAGGACTCATTGGCCGATCCAAACACAATGTCATCCACATAAACTTGAACTAGGAGAATATCATCATTAGATGCTTTAATAAATAAAGTAGTGTCGGTGGTACCCCTTTGAAATTGATTTTCCAATAAGAAGGCACTAAGCCTTTCATACCAAGCTCTTGGAGCTTGTCTAAGGCCGTAAAGAGCCCTTGAAAGTTTGAAAACATGGTTTAGAAATTCTTTATCTTCAAAACCGGAGGGGGGGTTGAGACACAAACACTTCTCTATCAATAAAGCCATTAAGAAAAGCATATTTTACATCCATTTGAAACATTTTAAAACCCTTATAGGCAGCATAGGCAAGAAGTAACCTAATTATTTCCATTCTAGCTACCGAAGTAAAAGACTCATCAAAATCTATCCCCTCTTCTTGATCGTAACCTTGGGCCACTAATCTAGCCTTGTTACGAATAACTTTTCCATCCTCACCTAATTTATTTTTGAAAACCCACTTAGTACTCGTAACCTTCTTACCATCCGGATAGGGCACTAGTATCCAAACCTCATTCTTGTCGAATTGAACAAGCTCTTCTTGCATGGCTTTGACCCATGATGGATCTTCAAGAGCTTGTTTGACATTGTTGGGCTCCATTTGTAACAAGAGAGCAAAATTGCTTGGTTCGGTTTGCCTTTTGGATGAGAATCTTGTTGTTACACCTTGTGAGGGATCACCAATGATAAAGTCATGAGGATAACCCCTCATGGACTTCCATTCTCTAGGCTTTCGGAGTGGTGTTGAGCTTTGATGAGCTTCTGTGGGTTGTTCTGTTCCAGTTTCTCTTGTTGGCTCAGGAGATAAAATGGAAATATCTCCTTCATTCTGACGAGCAAAACTGGACTGACAGATTCTTTATTTTGAGCAGACTTGGGATTTTCTTTACTTGTTTCCTTGTTGACAGCGTCTTCACAATCTGAATTATTTTCTATCACAGTACTAGGAATTAAATTAGAATCACAAAAAGAGACATGTATGGATTCCTCTATGGTCCTACGTTCTTTGAGATAAATTCTATAGGCCTTGCTAGTGGTGGAGTATCCAACAAACATCCCCTCATAGGATTTTGGATCAAATTTACTAAGGTTTTCTTTATTGTTAAGTACAAAGCATTTGCATCCAAAAATATGGAAATACTTAAGATTTGGAGGGGTTCCTTTCCATAGCTCGTAAAGAGTTTTCCTCAACCCTTTTCTAATAATGGTCCTATTCAAAATGTAACAAGCTGTATTTATAGCTTCAGCCCATAGAAATTTTGGAATCTTATTCTCACAAAGCATGGCCCTAGTAATCTCTTGAAGGCTTCTATTCCTTCTCTCAACCACCCCATTTTGTTGAGGGGTTCTAGGGCATGAAAAGTTATGAACAATTCCAAAATCATCACAGAATTTTTCAAAGTCTTGGTTTTCAAATTCTCTTCCGTGATCACTTCTCAAATGGGCAATTTTTAAATTTTTTTCATTCTTAATTTTTTTGCAAAGGGTTGAGAAAGCATGGAAAGCATCATTTTTATGAGCAAGAAAAAGTACCCAACCAAATCTAGAGTAATCATCCACTACCACTAGACCATAGTGTTTACCTCCTAGACTTTGAGTTCTTGTTGGACCAAAAAGATCAATGTGTAACATCTCTAATGGTCTTTTGGTTGAAATTCCATCTTTTGGTTTAAAAGAGAATTTTACTTGTTTGCCTAATTGGCAAGTGTTACAAGTAAGATCCTTATCAAATTTGATATTTGAAATTCCTCTAACCAAATTTTTCTTGACTAGCTTAGAAATTTGGTACATGCTAGCATGACCCAACTTTCTATGCCATAGCCATTTTTCATATTCAAGAGAAGTGAAACATGTTACATTTTGTTCTTTCAAGTCCTCAAGAGTCAATCCATACACATTATTGCACCTTTTAGCCTCAAACAAAATATTCCCAGTTTTTTCACAAATAACTAAGCACATAAACTTTCTAAAAACAAATTCATATTCTAGATCACACAATTAACTTACACTAAGTAAATTATGTTTCAAACCATTTACAAGAAGAACATCATTTATACAAGATGAAAAGCTTTTACCAACTTTTCCAACGGTCACTATCTTTTCTTTACCATCATCACCGAAAGTGACAAATCCTCCATAATACTCATCAAGCTTTATGAAGAAGGTTGTCTTTCCGGTCATATGCCTAGAGCATCCGCTGTCCATGTACCACATGTTGTCCTTTCTCTTGGATGCTAGGCATACCTACAAAACAAGCTCAAGTGACCTTAGGTATCCAAATCTTCTTGGATCCTTTTACATTAAGCCATCTCTTATGTCTTAATCCATTATAATCGAAAACAACTTTGTAAACTTTATCACTAATCATCCTTTCACCAAAGAAACATTGAATGGGAAAGTGTCCATTTCGGTTACATAGTCTATAAAACCTTGGAGTTGCTGTTTTGTTAAAGCATGTTGGGTTTTGAAACCTTGTGTCATTAGAAGATGAGGCAATGTTTTCAAAATAAGGTTTCTCAACAGATTTATAGAAACCCAAGCCTGCTTTATCATAAAGAGGTTTTTGACTAGTCAAGATTTGATTTAGATTTTCAGAACTTTGAGTAAATTTGACTAAGTCTTCTTTAAGCCTTTTGACCTCTTTAAGCAACTCTTCATTTTCTTTAAAACAATTTACATATGCAACAACAGAATGATCACTTTCACAGCTCCTAAGTTGGGCTTTTAACTGCTTGTTTTCTTCAACAATATTTACAACAGTTTCGGCCTCCCTTAGTTTTTCTTTGAGAAAACCATTTTCTGCTTTAAGAATGGTGAATTGTTGTTCAAGATCTTGATTATCCAGCAAAAAGCATCTTATTTTTTCAGAAAGGTGATCTATCATAAGATGAAGAGCTTCAGAGTCAGGGTTAGGAATGACTACCTGTTCAACGTGGTCTGCCATAAGACATGGTTGAGACTTGGTTTCGGACTCTTCATCATCTTCAGAATCGTTTTCTAAGTCCTCCCAAGAAGCCATCAGCCCTTTCTTCTTTCCCTTCTTTGGCTTCTCTTCTTTCTTCAACTTAGGGCAATCTGACTTGAAATGCCCAGTTTCTTTGCAGTTGTAACATGTCACCTTGCTGAGATCTTTCCTTTGTTTTCTAGAGCTGCTTCCCTTGCTTCTCTCCTTGAACTTCACAATTTTCCTAAATTTTTTTTGCAAACAACACAAATTCATTTTCAGAGGAATTATCACTGGATTCATCATCTAGGGGGTTAGTAACAGATGTAAAAGCAATTTCTTTCTTTTTTGAATCTTTTTTCAAATAAGTGTTTTCAAAAGCAAGTAGGTTTCCTCTCAAGTCATTATATGTCATGGAATCTAGACCACTACTCTCAGATATGATTAAAGTTTTTGTTTCCCACTCTTTTGTAAGACATCTTAGAACTCTCCTCACAAGCACAGAATCAGGATACATTATTCCCATAGCATCCAACCCGACAACGATGATGTTGAATCTTTCAAACATTTCATCTATTGATTCTCCTTTCTTCATTGAGAACATTTCATATTCTCTGTTCAACATATTTATCCTTATCTTCTTTACTATTGTGGTTCCTTCATGAGTGATTTGAAGTTTGTCCCAGATTTTTTTTGCCGTTGTGCATCGTGATACCCGTCGGTACTCCTCGAAACTGATAGCACAGTTGAGCAAGTTGATAGCCTTGGCATTGAGCTCCACCTTCTTTCTGTCTTCTTCAGTCCAGCTTGCTTCGGGTTTAAGAGAAACTACTCCTTCAGCACTTGTGGTGGTTAGAAATTGAGAACCCTCCAAGATAATCTTCCAGAGCCTGTAGTCTACTGCTTGCACAAAGATCTTCATTCTCTCCTTCCAATAGGTATAGTTTTTTCCATTGAAAAGAGGAGGTCTGTTGCTTGACTGTCCTTCTGTCAGGTTGTAAGACACCAGATTTGAGCTACTGTTTTCAGCCATCTGGATCTTTTCTCCAAGCTGCAAAGCTTGATCTCTTTAAGACCAAGCCCTAATACCAATTGATGGTTTTCAGTGGCTAAGAGAAGGGGGAGTTGAATCTTAGCCCCTTTTTCACTTAATAATACTTGCTGGTCTTTGAAACTACTTCTGGAGACTTTTTGATTTTTGTCTCGTACCCATCCACGAGACTTTTTCTTTTTATCTCGTCACCCGGCACGAGATATTTTTCAGTTTTATCTCCTGGACAGCAGAAACAGAAATGGAGTAGAAGAGAGAGAGAATTACACCAAGATATATCCTGGTTCAGCTGCTAAGTGCAAGGCAGCCTACATCCAGTCTCCATCACAACAATGATGAAATTTCACTATAATCATTCTTGATTACAAACACCAATTCTCCCTAGGAACTACCATTCCTATCCGGGACAAGTCCAGAATTTAAACCCCAATCCTGAACTTGACTTGGTCACTGCCAAGCTTTCAACGGCTAAGTGCTAACCCAACTTGCAAGGAAATTCCCATAGAATCATGAAACACAACACAGATGTACAAATGATCTCTAAGGACATCTATGGCTTTTTCTTTTAATTTTGCACTCTCTGCTTTTTTCCGCTCTATGGCTTTTCTTACAAACCTCAATGTTTGTCTTTTTCCATGAGACTCAAGACAGACAAAATTAAACAGAAAAATACAAAATAGAAAACATTGAAGGAGAAGAACTTCTGTTAGCTTGGGTAGCTATGAGAACTTTGTGCTCACTCTTTTCCTTGCTTCAAGCCCTGGCTGTTGTCCCTTACTTATAGGGGGAAGCCTCCACGGTTGAAACCAAATAAACCAAGCCAAACTTCTTCTTCTTCATGCAAACCGGTTCGGCCAGAGAGGGAGAAGAGATAACCGAATGCTAAAACCCAACATGCAATTACCTCTGAGTCTTCTCTTTACACCAAACTTTATCAATCTGAGCCATCCAACTTGTCTTGCTCTCCAAGAAGGACCCTTAGTCCTTGATGCTTCTTGATGTATGACAGCTTCTCCTGCTCCACTTTTGCTTCCTATTTCACGTAGCCACCCTAGCTACCTTCTGTGATGAGTGAACCCAAAAGCAGAGACAAGCCATCCTTGAGATCTTCTTCCTCTGACCGAAATCTTCTTCATCCATTTTTAGTAAGGAGAAGCTGAGATCTCTTCAACAAATCTTACCATAAGTGATAAAAATCTCAGCCACAACATACTTTTTGTTTTCTTTTTCTTGCCATCATTACAATGGTCTTGTTGCTTGCATCTTCTTCTCTACGGTAGCTTGCCATAGCTTCCATAGTTTCCTCTGTGATATGACCGAATAGAGAAGAGAGATGAGAGAGAAGAGAGTTGAAAGAAAAGCAATTAAACAAATTAAATCAAAATGAGTTACTTTTACTTCCCTCTTTGCTGAGTAGCGTGCCTTCATTAAGGCCATCAATCAAATCAATGGTAATTTCTCTCTCATGGTTCCCAATGTAAGTAAATTGAATTTGAGATCCACTATATGATGGAAATGAGATCCGTTGGAAGCATAAGGCAAAATATTTGCTTTCTCTCACAATTGATTTCAGATCAAGCATTGGGTGTCTAGCAAAAATTAATTTGGGCTAATAATTATAATCCAATCTGGCCCAACATTACACAAATAATTCAGCCACTCATCATATATACTTGCATCAAGGCTAATGAATAAACCAATTGGGTTTATGTCACAATTTCTGGCCCAACTAACATAACCATGGTTTCAGCCACCATAATCACAACAATTCAATACCAAGGCTGAACATATTCTTCATACAATTGGACTTGTTATAATTTTTTTCTTTTCTTTTCGGCCCAATTACAAAAACCTGCATAGCAAATTATTTCAATTAATACATATGAATTAAAATTAAATTAATAATTTTATAATTAATCATATTAATAATGTTTGATCATCACTAATTTAAATTAGAATTTTTCAAACTCATCACATTCATAACATCATAACTAAATTAAAGAATTTGACTAGTAATTAAAGAATTTAACTAGTAATTAATTATTTTTTAGCTAATATCAGTAATTATTTTTAAATTATTTTTTTATTCTAAAGTTTAAATTCTAAATTTTGAAGTTTAAATAAATCTTAAATTTTAATCTAAATCCTCCAAAAAAAATGAATTTTACTTACTGTAAATTAAATTAAATATTTGTCAGAGCAACCGCGTATGGATGGCCAAATACATATGTCTTTACAAAAGCAATGGGAGAAATGTTATTAGGATCTTCAAAAGAAAACATTCCTGTTGTCATTATACGCCCTACAATAATTACTAGCACTTACAAAGAACCTTTTCCAGGATGGATCGAAGGTACAAGGTAAGCGCGTATGTATATATATATATATATATGTCTTAAATGTTATCGATTTCATATTTTATTAATTATTGAATGACATATTTTTTATTTGAGTAATATTATACATCTAAATTTTTTAAAATTTTATGAACAAAATTTAATCAAATTAAATAAAAAAAACTTGAAATAATACTAGTTATAACTGATTTTGTTATGTTAGACCAACTTAATTGGACTTGATTAACAAAAAAATTTAAATGTGTAGTATTATTTTTTTTATTTTATATATAATTATTTTTTTTAAAATATATAGTATTTTGAAAATATAAACATATATGACGACATTTATTTTCTTGCTTGGCCTTATCATTTACAGAACCGTAGACAGTGTAGTTGTTACTTATGGAAAAGGAAAATTAAAATGCTTCATATTGGATCAAACCGCACTTTTAGATATGGTGAGTAAGTCAAGCTAAGTGTCTTTACCCTTTAACAATTCTTATTTCTTAGTTAGTAGAGAGAGTACGTATTTCTATAAGTTTGTGACAATAGTAAACTTAATAAAGAAATGATTAAGAGTTAATAGTCAAAATTGTCTCTGAAAGATACCTCGATTTTTTTTTTGTCCCCGAAAGATAAAATTAATCAAATTCGCCCCCCAAAGATATTCTACCTGGTCACGTTCGTCCTTCCGTCATCTCCGTAGCTGAGTTGGCAAACGGCCGCTGACGTGGCCATTAACTGCTAACGTGGCAGACAATTAAAACGATGCCGTTTTGGTAGAAGGCTCTCCTAGCCTTGAAACGTCGCTGTTTTGTCTTCAGAAGAGAGATTCAAACGGCCCTGTCTCTTCTCTTTTGTTTACATTAGCCATCTTTACCAGGCACAGTAGCATCAGTGAGACTCATAATCATGATAGTAAAATTTCTTTCTGTATTAGGAACTAATATTAAAACTTGGCATAATGTTAGGTGGTCCAGATTGGTGATCCTTATCTTAGTATGAGTTAAAACCATCATCAAGAGGAATTCTTGCTATTTCTAAGGAAGAGTGGAAGTTGCAGACCATCTATTTGTAAAAAGTACTGACTGAAAATGGATATTGATGAAGCTGAGAGAGTAATTGTGGCAAAATCAGTTGCTTCAAGGCCTAATTTTTCTATTTTCAGATCTTTCTCTGAGCTTCTTGCAGGTGCCATTAATGCCTCATCACCCCAAATTGAATCTTCCCAGGCAAAATAATTTCTATCATTAGACCAAAGACAGTGAGGTTCAAGCCGGCACTGAACCGCACTCCCGCTCTGTCTGTTGCTTCTCAGGTGAACTCTCAGTCTAGCAACCACAGACTCTTTCCTGCATAGCTTCTTGGTTTTACAATTCCTATGGTTTTTTGTAATTTCAAGATGACATTTTTGGAGCTGCACTTTGTGATTCTTCCCACAAGAGTCCTAATTCTGACACCAAGCAGTCCCTCATATACAAATTAAACCAAAGGCAAAACTTGTGTCAAGGACAACAGTTTCTCTTTTGGCAAATATATATATATATATATATATATATATATATATATATATATATATATATATATATATATATATATATATATATATGTATGATATATCGAAATACTTCCTCTGCTTCCTTTTATCCGTAGTTTTAAGTAAATATCTGTGATCGAAGGACGTACCAAATTTACAGTGACAAATAAAATGGAATGGAAGAAGTACAATTTTTTGTTGTTATAAAGCTCTTCTGAAATCCATTTATGTTTTATCTCAATTCTTTTTCTCTTCCTTTAGAGAAGGGAAATTGCAGAACAATTCAGCAACAATCCGGGCAATCAATGGAGGGTGGTCTTTATCATATCAGCCATGAAAGATTCGAAACCAATCTGAGCTCTGATCTTTATCACAGTCACAGCATTACACCACCTTCTGAAACTACTGAACCTTGTAAGATGATGCAACTGAACATAGAGGAGGATCGGAAGGCTTTAACATCGTGCAAAGCATGCGATAAACCACCACCACAATTCCCATTTTCTATCTCCATCCGGGCAGCAAACCAAGGATTACAGCTCCTACTGAGGTCTATTGCCACCGAAAGTGTTCACAGTGCTGTATTTATCGTTGGATTTGGGATTAGGGTTTATCCACTCCAAGGACTAATTTGACGTCTAAAACAAGACTTATCTGGTCAACAACAACATGGTACAGCTTGGCATTTGCCACCTTGGCAGTTAACAGCCCACGTCAGCGGACGTTTGCTAACTCAGTTATGGAGATGACGGAAGGACGAACGTGACCAGGTAGGGTATCTTTGGGGGACGAATTTGATTAATTTTATCTTCGGGGACAAAAATGGAGATCGAGGTATCTTTCAGGGACGGTTTGACTATTAACTCAAATGATTAATTATGATTAATGATCAGATACCAGCAGACGTGGTGGTGAATGTAATATTAATGGGCATGGTCGCACATTCAAATCAACGAGTTAAATCCCAAAGTAGTCTCTGAATTTCACGAAATGCACTGATTTGGTCCCTAACTTTTCAATTGCACTATTTATGTCTTCGAGATTGAAAAAAATGCACTTATTTGGTCCCTTCCCGTTTTTCTGTCCAGACTGCTTTTTGGCGGCAGTGATGTGGCAATAGATTTTCATTCTAGAGTGTCAATTGAAAGTGTTTAACCCGATGTGGTCCCTAAACCCCTTTTTAACCCTAACCGCAGAACTTCTTCTTCTTCTTCTTCTTCCCTGTTTGTTTTCTTCTCTGTTCGTTTTCACTCACTGCATGGGTACAAAAACCATTTGCTTCGACCTTGTTTCTCTTATGGTTCATCACCAATCTTCGGTTACTTACCAAAAACAAACTTCAATTTTCAAGTCCTCATAAATTCTGAACCATCTAGGTATTCTTACTTTCCTGAAAAAGCGAAGGTAATCTTTTTTCTTCTTTTTTGTTGTTTCAATCCCAAATTCTTCAATGGCACAAGTTGTTGAGGACAGAGAGAATAGCAGAACTCGCATGAGTGATTTTCAAGAGATCTGTTAAAAAGGTTCATGTCCGTGAACCATCATCACCATCATGAGCTACAACAACAACAACATCACCATGGTGATGAAGATGCAGAACAAGAGATTGAGCTGAGCCTTTGTCTTTCAATGAACGGTCGTTTTGGTGTGGACCCAACAGCGAAGAAAATCAAGAGAACAACATCAATACTCGAATTCTCATTCTCAAAGCCCCCTCATCAGAGATGAAGATAATAACAACATCAATAATAATAATTAAGATATTGGGGGTTACTCTAATAACATGCCAATGTCTTGCACAACAAATCTGATAAGAACATGTTCCCTTCCAATGGAGACAGAGGAGGAGTGGAGTAAGAGGAAGGAGTTGCAGACGCTGAGGAGGTTGGAAACAAGAAGAAAGCGCTTTGAAAATCAGCAGAGGAACATGAAGGCCACGAAAAAAAGAGAGTAATTGTTCTTCTTCTTTTTTCTCTGAAGATATTGCTGCTTTTGTTGATGGAAACAATAGCAATCAGGTGGAGGCTGCTTTGAATGAATTTAGTAGTTTGGAAAGAACGACTTCGTTGATTGCTGCTTTTGTTGATGGAAACAATAGCAATCAGGTGGAGGCTGCTTTGAATGAATTTAGTAGTTTGGAAAGAACGACGTCGTTGAGTACTAGCATGGTAATTCATTGTCACACATTACTGTCGTTGGGAAGCAGTTTGGACAGAAAAATGAAAAGAGATCAAATAGGTACATTTTTTTAATCTCAATGACATAAATAGTGCAATTAAAAAATTAGAGATCAAATCAATACATTTTATAAATTTTAGGAACTACTTTAAAGTTTAACTCATTAACTAGTGGTGATGATAATAATATCATTTATCATGTGGGCTCATCTTTTAGCAATCCATTCAAATACGTCAATATCTCTGATTATGCCACAAGATATTGAAAAACATCGCTAGCTTCAAAAGATACATGTTCTTTCCCTACCAGCTTCCATTGAAGGTGCTTATTATTACTATTTAATTCATAATTTCAAACTATCCCTAACAATCACTGTTACTTTACTATTTAATTTAATTGACTAAATATATATATTTTATAAATATTTTCGATTCTTAAGCATTTATTTAAAAGACAACACGATTTTTTACGATTCAAAAATTTATAATCAATTCCAATAATTCAAATAATTTATTGATGTGTCAGTAGTAGTCAGTAGTCACTTAGTCCTGTATTATAACAGCTTAAACTAATTAATTGAATAATTAAAGACTTTAAAAAATTTTGAATTGCTAAAAAAAAGAGTGCTAAGGAGTAAGTAAATTTTGTGATTTATAGCAATTAATTAATTATCATTAATATTTTTAATGACGTAAAATTACATACATCTAATAGTGTGAAATAATTCGTTTTTTTGTTGATTAAGCGCTGACGCTAAATTTTCTCTTGAAAAAAAATGTTTTGCCTTTTAAATAGAGACCAAAGTCATTTCAATTATGTCTTACACACTTTAACTTGCATTATATTAAATTATATCATAGTATCATACTATATATGTAGGGACAAAAGCTGGCCAATGCAATGTTGTGCCATAGTTTTAACTTTTAAGGGAATGTATCTTGAGAATAAAAGGAAGATCCAAATTGCTATGCGCTTGGTTCATCTTTACAAGCCTTACTTGTTCTTCAATGGCGTGTAAGTTGCTTATTGCTATATCGCAAGAAACCTAGGATACTAATAATATATATATAGTAGCACAACTTGGTTTAACATTAATTAATTACTTAATTAAGCAATACTTGTTTTTTTTTTTTTTTGAAAACAGATTTGATAATATGAATACAGAAAAGTTATGTTCAGCGGCAAGAGAAGGTGGGGTAGAGTTAGATTTATTCTACTGTGACCCAAAGGTTATTGATTGGGAACATACTTTATGAATATCTATTTCCCTGGTCTCGTCAAATATGTTTTCAAGCGATCATAATCGCATACATGTACTTTGTAAAGAATATATAAAATGAGGTAAATGCTACTCAACTCCCTCTAAAATAACATGTAAGTTATCCTTCATTACGTGTCATATTGTAATTGGTCCTTATCTTAACTATAGTTGGGGCGCTAACGTCATCATCATCTACTGCCCTCCCACACAACCTCTCTTCCCAGTATAACCAGTGCCTCTTTTTGTCATGGATCACTTCTTACCCACATAATTAATGGTTAATTTAGTTATTAAATTTTTTTATTAAAAAAATATATCTTTATTTAATTACGTGATGGAACATATATTTATATATATAATATAATATAATAAAATAAATCTATTCAAAGTATTTAAAAGTATATTTAAAATCATGAACATACAAATATAATAATAAAATTTGTACTCCAAACAAATAAACATATTTTTTTATCATACATATATTATTTAAAAAATAAATATATTATTAAAATTAATAACAGAAATTTAAAATGATAAAATTCAACTTTTTTATCGTATTTTTATAGTATTTTTATTTTTTTAATTTTTAATTTATTAGTACTTTATTATTTAATTAATAATTAAACAAATTATTTTTATGAAAATTTATTTTTTGTATTATATTAGAGAAGAGACCAATATAACAGTTTAAAAAATAAATTGTATAAATATTTAAGAGATAAATATGAAATACATACCTAAGTAATGTTTAGTTTGGTTATTAATTTTTTTTATTAAAACAAATCTTTATTTAATTACACGATAGAACATATATTCATATGTAAAATATAATATAATAACTCTATTTAGAGTACTTAAAAGTATAATTAAAATCAGAAAAAAATATATTTTTTATCGTACATAAATTATTTTAAAAAAATAAATGGTTAAAATTAATAACACAAGTTTAAAATGATAAAATCTAACTTTCTTACAAATATTTTTTATAGTATTTTATTCTTTTAATTTTTAATTTATTCGTACTTTATTATTTAATTATATTTTACATATAAATATATGTTCCATCACGTAATTAAATAAAGATATATTTTTTTAATAAAAAAATTTAATAACCAAATTAACCATTAATTATGTGGATAAAAAGTGATTCATGGCAAAAAAAAAAAAACGCTGGCTATACTGGGAAGAGAGAGGTTGTGTGGGAGGGCAGTAGATGGCGATAACATTGGCGACCCAACTATGGTTAAGATAAGGACCAATTACAATGTGACACATAATAAAAGGTAACTTACATGTTATTTTAGAGGGGGTTGGATAGCATTTACCATAAAATGATTATATATTTCTGAAAAAATACTAAGTACATATCAAAACATCAGTAATTATTTTTTATTATCCCTAGAAATAAAATAAATAATCGCTAAAAGTAATTATTTTTAGTAGTATACTTCGGTTAAGGTAAAAACTCAGGTGAAGTCGACTTCACGTGAAGTTGATACCTGAGAGCCGTTAGATGAAAATTTAGTTAAATCAGTCAAATCATTTAACGGTTCTCAGATATCAACTTCACGTGAAATCGACTGCACATGAGTTTTGTATTTCGGTTAAACGATTAATCTTGGACTATCGTATGAAGAAATTAGCCTGTTTTATGCTTTGTTATTAGATATTAAATTGTTTGACGGCCTATATTTATCAAATAAGAAACAGGGTAATTATCAAGAAACTCCGTATGAGTCTTGTCGAAGAGTGTAGCCCAATTGGAAGGAAGGAGACAAGGAGTGGTTGAACCTAGTTGTGCATAATTGTCAAAATCTCAAGCAACTATACCAGACATATAGTTCCATATAATCTGATTGGCTTGACGTTTTAATGTATATTATTTTATTCTTGATGAAAGCTTCACGTTTTCAAATTTGCCTTCTTGCTGCTTCTTTTTCGCAATTTTTTTTTCTCTCTAATTTGTCGTTGTTATTTGTCAAATGCACTTTTTTTCTTAGTTAGTAGAGAGTGTACGTATTTCTATAAGTTTGTGATCATAGTAAACTTAAAGAAATTATTAATTATGATTGATGATCAGATACCAGCAGACATGGTGGTGAATGTAAATAATGGCCATGGTTGCACACGCAAATCAACCAACTAGTGGTGATGATAATATCATGTGGGTTCATCTTAACTATTTATTCCAAAGACAACACACTTTTTTATAATTAAAAAATTCACAATCAATCTTCAATAATTTAAGTAATTTATTTAAGCAGTTTTATTAAATGGTAATTTATTGATGTCAGTAATTGTTTAGTCTAGTAGAACTGTTTAAACTAATCAGTTGAATAATTAGAGATAAATTAAAAATTTTCAAATCGTAAAAAGTTGTTTTAACTTGCAAATAGAGACCAAATTCATTTTAATTAAGTATATTAACTTGAATTATATTATAGGAAGTTTATTACATGTTTCGTTGTACTTGAGTGGAACATGTTATTCTATTTTTTTTAATCATTTATATTTAATTTAAAAAATGTAAATGATGGAGATTCAATATAACTTTCTTTTGTGAAACTTTACTAAAAGTAGTGCACATTGGGCATTCAACCGTTTCAGTTTTTTCTAAGTTTAGAAGACTGAATCTATCTTATTTGTCCAACTTCATTGAAAGCTGGCGCTATATTTTGGACTTTTGGATAGTTGGTATTTAAAGCCATTATTAAACCATAGATCTCAAGATCTATATTAAAATGAATATTATAAAATAATTTTATAAATAAGATATTTTAAAATATAAGAATTTAGCACATTTTTAAATTATACTCAAATATTGTGAAAAGAATTGTATAATTGAGTAATAGATAATAATAAATTGAGTAAATATTAATAAATGTCAGATATTAATAAAGTATATATATATATATATATATATATATATATATATATACCATTTTATTAAAAAAATATTTTATTAAATAATAGTTGAATAATATTACAAATATAAATAGAATAATAAATATTTTGTAATAATAAAAATTATTTTAAATAAATAATATATACATAAAAAGTATTAATTATTATGGTGTAAAATTATTTGTAAATAGTTTTTTAGTATATGAGAATAAAAATTAATTAAATATCTTAATTTAATATTAACACTTAAACTTTAAGTAAATATAATTGACAATATTATATAAAAGTGTGTATTTTTTATTTTACAAATTAATGATATAATAAATAATAAAATATTAATATATATGATGATCTTAAACATACAAAAATGTAACATTTATTTGCAAAGTTTTGAGCATGCAATGAAAATTTAGGAGTGATAATAATGAGTACAATAGGGTTTGAATTCAATTCTTGAATTTAATTCTGATTTTATTTGCGAGTTAAATTTATTATTAAATTTTATCATATTTTATTAGTGGATTGATAACAATTCAATTTTAACCCCCACATACAATTAATTTGTGGGTATCTGACCTTTCTTACAAATTTTTATAAATATGTAATATTATTATATAACTCAATTTTTGCGGGTAACCAATAACTTTTTTGAACAACATAAATAACTACCAATTAAATCAAAACATATTATACTTTTAAATTACACATCTAAATCTTAATATTAGAATAACTATCCGCATACTTAGTGAAATAAACATCCGATATATTCATTGTTCACATTGTTTAGTATTTTTATTGTCTATCTATACTTTTTTAATTAAAAATTCAATAAAAACAACACAATCATCTCACAAACAACACAATCATTCCATAAACAATATAACCATCAAATGTTCAATTTTACATAAAGTCTTTGTTTAAATTAATAATATAAATACAAATAAAATATTATAATATAATATTGTATTTATATATTACTAAAATAGAATTAATTTTTATATAAAAAAATTGTTAAATTATTAATTGATGATCTTGGCTCAATAATAAAGACTTCTATTTAATATCTATTATTTTACAATTAAAATGTGTCACATATCACTTTCTCATTGCAATTGGAATCAAATCTTTTTCTCCAAAATTAGGAAATTTTTCTCTCCTCCTTACTAATTTTACAACAAAATATATCACATGTGATCACTCTTTCATTGTAATTGAAATTAAATATTTCCCTCCAAAATTAAAGAATTATTCCCTTCTCCTTACTAATTTTACAACCAAAATATGTCACATGTCACTTCCTCATTGCAATTGAAATCAAATCTTTCCCTCCAAAATTAAAGAGTTCTCTCTTTCTCGCTCTTCCTTTCTCTATTTCTCTCATTCCTTCAACCACTCTATCTATTTTATATATCATTATCAATATTAATGACTAATTACTAATTTGACAATCAAAATGTGCAACATGACATTCTTTAATTGCATTAAAATTAAAATTGAAATATTAAAATTGAAATTGAAATATACCTATATTATGTATCATATATTAATAATCAAATGTGTCACTCTTATTAAAATTGAGAAAAAATATTTTTTTTTCAAAATTAATAAACTCTCTTCCTAAATTCTCTCATCTAACTCTCTCTCCATTTTTCTATTTCTCTCTACTATTTTTACTCTATATATAATTTATATTTTATATTTTATATTAGTAATTTGACAAATCAAAATATGTCATCTGATATTTTTTTTTTACAATTAAAATAAAATTTTCTTCCAAAATTAACAAACTCTCACTCTCACTCTCATTCTTCATCTTTATCTCTCTCTCTTTTCTCTCATTCTCTATTTTTTCTATCAGAAAATAAAATTAACAAAATAATATAATTTAAATAAAAATTATTATTATTATTGTTATTATATACATAGTTTTTTAGTTTTTTATTTAGTTTTAAATTTCCACCGCTTATATATCTTTCTAATCTATATTTTCATTTCTCTTCTTTCAAATATTTATTACATATAATTTGGAGAGAATACTAATGTTACAATTAAAAGTTAGAATCAAGATTCAATTATTTTAAAAGAATTAATTTTGAGTTAATTTTATAATTATCAGTATAATTTTTTTATGCTAATATCTAATTATATTTTCATATACATAGAGAAAAAAATATTATTTTAAATAACAAGTATAAGAATTAATTATTTCTATTTGTACAATAGACTTAACAGTTAACATCTAATTAAATGTAAAAGTATACACGTTAAATTGTTTTAAATTTTAGATAACAAATGTTAAAATTAATTATTAATAAAAAAATTAGATTTTTTCATATAAAAATAATAACTAAAAATCTTATTATTTGTTTTTTTATCTACAGATACCTTAGTCTTTTTAACTAGAGACTTTTGTCAACCTACGGCTTTATTTTGTAAAAGTAATTTGATTTTATAAATCTTTTGTGACATGCATAATTTATATTGTGAGAACAAAATGGACTGTAATTTTAAAAAATTTATATTCCCGTAATGTTATTACGGATAAAAATACTAGTTTTATACTAAGTGAGAGGTTCTTAGTTTAATATCCACCTATAATATATTTTTATAATATATACATATATAAAGTACATATTAATGGAATAGAATTGAGACTCAACCCACGTTTAAACTTATTTTGACCAAATTGGATATCTGCAAATAAAGTGCATGCTGCCATTTTTAAATGAAATGACTTACTATTAAAATTTTGTCATCATACTTAGATTGTTTTAATAATTATATACCTATAATAAAAGGTTTTTTTTTTTGAAAAAATGAACATTAGTCATTTAGTTGTACCCAACAATTATTAGCAGAATATTTTAGATGCAAATGCGACCATTAATTTTTATTTATTTATAGATTTGCAAACAGCATTTAAGGTCCATTATTTTCAATTTTCTATAGTCACGGTTCCACCTTTAAATGTTATATTAGTTGCGAGCTACGGACAGTGTTTTTAAATTAATATTTTTTGTTAATTTACCCCAAAAATTAAGATTATTTTAGTCTTTTTCACACTGACTACAGAATAAATTTAAACTTGGTTATCTGTCCATACAAGGAATATCATGTTTCTGTTTTATCGGGCGGAATATGTGATAATTTTTTTATTATATTATATATATAGGGACAACTAATGTTCATTTCAATTAAGTCTTACGCACTTTAACTTGCATTATATTAAATTAGATCATACTATATATGTAGGGACAAAAGCTGGCCAATGCAATGTTATGCCATAGGTTTAAGGGAATGTATCTTGAGAATAAAAGGAAGATCCAAATTGCTATGCGCTTGGTTCATCTTTACAAGCCTTGTTCTTCAATGGCGTGTAAGTTGCTTATTGATATATGGCAAGAAGCTTAGGATGCTAATAATTAACGATATCCATAATGCTAGAAAAATAAAAATAAAAAAACAACCAAAACTTGTAATACTAAAAAATATAATAATTAATGAATATTAAATAAGATAAATTCTTGTTGTTTATCATTAATTTATTAATGTTTTTACTAATAAAATTGACATAATTTTTTAGGATTTTTTAAATTTATTTTACTTGATTAATTTAACTTTATAACTAACTAATATTTTTACTCATAATAACATTACAGAAATATAAATTTTTAAAACTACGGTCCATTCACTTTATTCTGACAGTATAGATTATGTATGGCACAAAGGATTTATATATAAAATCAAACTACTCTTACAAAAAAAAATCGTAGGTTGACAAAAGTCTTTGCCTAAAAAGACCAAGATCTCTGTAGATAAAAAATCAAATAATAAAATTTTTAGTTATTATTTTTATATAAAAAAGTCTAATTTTTTATTTGAATTATATTATTTTATTAATTTTATTTTCTGTAGAACAAAAAAGTCGAAAAAATAGAGAATGAGAGAAAAGAGAGAGAAAGATAAAGATGAAGAATGAAAGTGAGAGTGAAAGTGAGAGAAAAAAAATTATTCTGTTGGTCCCTATAGTTTTGCAAAATTTTCAATTAGGTCCCTATACTTTTTTTCCTTTTAATTGGATCCCTGTACCAATTTTTTTTTCAATTAGGTCCCTCTTAACAGTAATTGGCTTAATTTTATAGGGATCCAACTAAAAAAAATAAAATTGGTGCAGGGACCTAAATAAAAGGAAAAAAAAGTATAGGGACTCAATTAAAAAAATATTTTGGTGCAAGGACTCAATTAAAAGGAAAAAAAAGTACAGGGACCTAATTAAAAATTTTGCGAAACTATAGGGACCAACAGAGTAATTAAACCTAAATTTTATTTTAATTGTAATAAAAAAATATCGGATAACATATTTTGATTTGTCAAATTACTAATATAAAATATAAATTATATATAGAGTAAAAATAGTAGAGAGATAGAAAAATAGAGAGAGGTAGATGAGAGAATTTAGGAAGAGAGTCTATTAATTTTGGAGAAAAATATTTTCTCTCAATTTTAATAAGAGAGTGTCATATGACACATTTGATTATTAAATTAGATAGTAATATATGATACATAATATAGGTATATTTTAATTTCAATTTTAATATTTCAATTTTAATTTTAATGTAATTAAAGAATGTCATGTTGCACATTTTGATTATTAAATTAGTAATTGATCATTGATATTGATAATGATATATAAAATAGATAGACTGGTTGAACGAATGAGAGAGATAGAGAAAGGAAGAAGGAAGAGGAGATAACTCTTCAATTTTAGAGAAAAAAATTTGATTTTAATTGCAATCAGGGAGTAATATGTGGCACATTTTAAATGGTTGTAAAATTAGTATGGAAGAGTAGGGAAGAATTCTCCTTAAGTTTGCAGAGAAAGATTTAATTTCAATTACAATGAGAGAGTGACATGTGACATATTTTGGTTATAAAATTAGAAATATATATAACAGATAGATAATAAAGAATAAATTTATTCGATCAACTATTTAATTTAATTTATTTGAGTATTAATAGCTTGATTTATTATACTTAATTAGTTTTGTCTAATATATTGTATCAACTATATATTTAATTAGTTTTATGTATATATTTCAGTTGAAAATATAATTTTCTTGAAACACTATACTCACGCTTACTTGACGGCCTTAAGGAAAGCTTGAGAATAAAACATAAAAATAGCTATTTATGAAAAATTAAATTAAATTTTGATTTGAAGTAATCAAACAAATTTAGTATCTTTCTTAAAAAAAAACTTATATATAATATTATTGTTTTATAAGGATTAAAAAAAAAAAGAGTAATCTACCATTTCTACCTACAAAAGTTGAAAACGCTGACATATCTACCTATAAAAAAAAGAAATTACCATTTGTACCCATAAAAATGGTTTTTACAAGCAAAATTATCCAAACCCTAAAAAATTACCTAAAATTCCTAAATTACTCTTATCTTCACCACCACACCACCTCCTTCACCCAATCACCTTTCTAACCCTAACCCTCTTCACCCAGTCACCACCCCCCTTTTCCTTTCTAATCTCAAATCCCACTACCATCTCATTTCCTTTATCACTACCATCACCACCACCACCACCACTATACCTCTATCATCATCTTCTTCACATGCAGCAGCAGCAGCAACAACAACAACAACAACAATAGAAAAAACAGAAAAAAACGGTTCTTCTTCACTGAACAGTGTCGACGACGATGGTGGCAGTGACACCCACCGGTGCCATCGCCCTCTCCTCCTTCTCCGATCTCTTGCGCGTTCTCTTCCTTCCAGACCAGTAACAACGACAGCAACATACTCAATCAATGGCGGTGACAGATGTGACGGAGCCGGTAGCAGCAGGGCGCGACGGCGGCGATAGCTCCCCCTTCCTTGGTTCGGGTTCGCATCTCCTCTTTGGGCTCCCTCAACAACGGCGACGATGATGCGATAGCGGCAGCGAGTCCCCACGTTGCCAGTGCGGTCTCGCTCCCCCTCTTCTTCTCTTCTTCTTCCTTGGGTGGGGGTGTGTGTGTAATGTCTCCGTGTGTGAGTTTTGGAGGGAAAGGGGGTGGTGGCTGGGTGAAGGGGCTGGTGGTGGGATTTGAGATTAGAAAGGAAAAGAAGGGTGGTGGCTGGGTGAAGAGGGTTAGGGTTAGAAAGGTGATTGGGTGAAGGAGGTGGTGTGGTGGTGAAGATAAGGGATTTTGCAGGTAAGAGAGAGTGTGGGGGCAAAGAATCTGAAGATGGTTCTGTTGTTGTTGATGATGGTGAAGCCCTTTTTCTAGGTTGAGAATTCGAAGAAGCAGAAGAGAAAGAGAAAAGCAAAACACAGAAGGAAAGCGAGAGAAAGAGAAAGAGGAAGGAGTTGGCAGAGTTGACGGATTATGGCGGCGGCGACGAGCTCAGAAAATGGAAGGAGAGAGAGAGGATGGGTTAGTGGTGGTGGTGGCAGTGGTGGGGAAAAGATGAGAACATTGAGAGAGAGAGAGGCTGGCCTCACTGCTCACAGCTCACTCTCTTCTTCTTCTCCAACGTCGCTGAATCGCCACCATCTACCGCCACCGTTGTCTGCGCCGCCACGCAGAGGCTGGACGCCGGACGGATCCCTCATCCCTCGCCTGTCGCCTTGCCTCATCCCTCATCCCACGCAGAGTCGCAGAGCCCACCAGGCCACCACCACGCAGGGAAGGTTCCTCGTTCGTCGACACCACCCCACCACCACGCAGAGTCGCAGAGCCCATCACCATGCAGTGAAGGTTCCTCGTCGACACCAGCCCACCACCACGCAGAGTCGCAGAGCCCACCACCTGACCACCAAGCAGTGAAGGTTCACCGCCCCTATTCTGCGGTCGTTGGCCGTCGCACTCCTCCATGTTCTGCTTCACTGCGTTTGCCTCCCCTCCCCTGTTCATCGCTCTTGTTCAGTTGTTCTTCACTGCCGATCTCATCTGCTTCAATTCTGCCGATTTCCAAGGTAATTATTTTAAACAAATTCAAATATTAACAATTTTGGTATCAATTCTGCAATTTTGGTTCTGCCCTGATCTACGTTTGATATGTTGAAAAAAAATTAAACTGATGCTGCTTCATGCTTCATGCTTCATGGTTAAAATGTGTGGTACTGTGGTTTACTGGTTGTCTGGTTTAAACTTTAAACTGTTACTTAATACTTACTTAGTTAGTGGTTTTTTTTAATGTGTCTGAATATCTGATTGAAACTCTGAAGTCTGAAATGTTAGTGTTACTGTGTTAGTTTAGTTAGTGTTAGTTATGAATTTAGTTAGTGGATAATCTGAATCTGAATTTGTTAGTGGATAATCTGAATCTGAATTTGTTATCTGGGTTGTTGATTTTTAGGAATAAAAATACAAAATGTCTGAGAATGTTGGTTCAGGGATAGGGTCTTCGCTTCCTAGTATTCCTAGACCTACACCTGCTGTTTCTAGGAGGAAAAATGCAACTGGAAATAGAAGTGATATAGGATGAAAATATGGGATTGATGTTCAAGGAAATGGTAAAAAAGTGAAGTGTAATTATTGCTCAAAGACTATAAGCGGAGGGATTTATAGATTCAAGCATCATCTTGCCGGTACTAAAGAGGATTCAGAGCCTTGTACTTCAGTACCTGAAGAAGTTAAGGCTGTGATGTTGAAAGTCTGTGTAGAGGCTAAAGAAGCATCATTGAAAAAGAGAAGATTTCGGTGATGATGAGGATTATCCTGAACAAACAGAAAAGGAGAAGGACAATTCTCAACAAAAGGAAAAAGATATTCGCAACTTTGTCACAAAAGGAAAAGGGGCTCAAGTTCAATCAACAATAAATCAAAATAATGAAGAAGGATCTAAAGGAACAATGTGATCAACAATGTGCCATATTTTTCTATACAAGTGCTATTCCTTTCAATGTTATTAAGAATCCTGAGTTTTTAAAGTTTTGTGAGATGGTTGGGAGATATGGAATTGGCTACAAACCCCCTTCTTACCATGAGTTAAGAGAAACCCAATTAAAGAAAGCAGTGACTAATGTTGATGAAATGCTTACCGAGTTTAAGGCAGAGTGGAAGAGAACTAGTTGTTCAATCATGTCGGATAGATGGATTGATAAAAAAAGGCGTAGTATTTGTAATTTCTTGGTGAACAGTCCTAAAGGAACAATTTTTCTTTATTCATTGGACACTTTTAACATATCAAAAACAACGGATAAAGTTGTCAAAATGCTAGAAGATGCTGTAAAATTTGTTGACGAAGAGAATGTAGTCCAAATTGTTACAGATAATGCTGCTAATTATAAGGCTGCTGGAGAAAGAATGATGGAGACTAGAAAAAGTTTGTACTGGACACCATGTGTTGCACACTGCATAGATTTGATATTGGAGAATTTTGAAAAGAAGCTAAAGGTGCATGAAACAATCATAAAAAAGGGAAGAAAAATCACCACTTTTATCTACTCGCAGAGTATGCTCATTAGCATGTTGAGAAAATTTTACAAAGAGAAAGGACTTGGTTCGGCCAGGTGCCACAAGATTCGCCACTGCCTATTTGACTCTCACTTGTCTTCATGATAATAAAGGACCGTTGATGATTATGTTTACTTCTGCTGATTGGAAGACAACTAAGGTTGCATCAACGTCTGAAGGAATAAGAGTCCAAAACATGGCCTTGGATAGTAGGCTATAGAAGAATATTGTCATATACCTCAAGGCTGCTGCTCCTCTCATTACAGTCCTTCGCTTGGTTGATTCAGATGAAAAATCAGCCATGGGTTTCATCTTTAAAGGTATGAGAAAAGCCAAAGAAACAATCAAGACTAACTTCAATTGTGTTAAAAAGAGGTAATCTTGAATCTTGACTAATTGAAAGCTTTAACATTTGATTATCAATGTATCATGTTACCATGTTTTCTAATTATATTCAGTTATTTATTTAATTTTCTTATTTTCATTCATTTGCATTGTTATTTTTAGTTATGAACCTATATAAAAAATTATTGATGGAAGGTGGGAAAGCCAACTGCATAGACCATTGCATGTAGCTGCGTATTATCTTAATCCTTATTATCACTATGAACTAAATTTCATGGTTGATGATGCTGACATTAAGATTGGTCTATATAGTTGTTTAAAAAAACTGGTTCCTAACCAGGAAGAAAGGAAAAAGGTTGGTCTACAGCTTCCTGACTTTCATTATGCTAGAGGCCTCTTTGGTAATGAAATTGCAAAGAGTAGTAGGAAGACCATGCTACCTACTGAGTGGTGGAACTTCTATGGAGATAGTTGTCTAGAACTAAAGAAGTTTACTATCCGAGTTCTCTAAGCTTAACTTGTAGTTCATCTGGTTGTGAGCGTAATTGGAGTGCATTTGAAATGGTGATTCCTTAATCCTTAGAACTATTCATTATTTATTTTAATTTTAATTTTTGTATATTTATTAACTATTGACACTATATGTTTGTAGGTTCATACAAAGAGAAGAAATTGGTTGCATCAAAAGAAAATGAATGATTTAGTGTCTGTGATGTATAATTTGAAGTTAAAGGGTAAGCAAATTAGAAAAACTCCAGAACTTGAATTTGATGCAGTGCATTCTGATGATGAGTGGACAACTGAGGATGTTAATGAAAATATTGCTGAAAGTGTTGAGCATTCTCACTTGCCAACGAATGACAATACTAATGATGATCTAAATAGTAATGAATTTGCTATTCCAAGTATGAATAGTAATGAATTCAACATGGGTGAGGGAGGTGAGAATGAGTTTATTGGGGATCCACAACAAAATTTAATAGAGGAAGAAGATGAACATGTGAATGATAATGATGATTTTGTTGGCCGTGTTGAACCTGAGCCTGAAAGAAATGATGTTTCTGATGAAGATGGTGAAGATGATGATGTTAATGCCATGGAAGATGAAGATATTGGAGGATTTGAGTTTTAGAGTTTATTAGAACATTTAATTGTTGCTTTGTTGTTTTCTTTTGTGTTTTGGTTATGTCTTATGAAGCTTTGATTGTGTGATTGTGTGTTTTATGTTGAACTAGATACATACTTGTGAAGGATTTAAATGTGTGATCTAGAGTACTTGTTGTAACTTGTAATTGTAGTATTATGTTAATTTATTATGTGTTTTGATGTTGAAATTGTTAAATTTAAATGTCTATATCTGAGTAAATATATATATTATACATAATATATATTTTTTTTTATAAAAAATGTATAACAGGTAAACTCGTACGAGTCTACGAGTCGAGTCTAGGTCAATTCCACGAGTTTACCTAGACTCGCGAATTTGACAACCTTGATGAAAAGAGTATTTACGAACTAAATTTAAGAAAAAAAGAAACTACTTCAATTAATTTTTTATTTCATCTTTTATTTACTGTAAATAAATTATGTATTCAATTAATATTTGTTACCGAATTATTATTGTTGCTGAATCTAAAAAGATAGAATGGAAGTAAAACTCCTCCCAAATACAAAATCTTGAAACACTAAATCCACGAGTTATAACTTACATTAACACAGTCCTGTATCTAAAATAATATATCTCAATATCTAAATAACTATTATCTTTCACTACAAAAGACAAGGAGGATAGTTGCAATTGTTTTTGTTATTAGCAGCGATTTTAAATCGTCGCAAAATCTAATACCAACAATTCATAAACCTATTTTTTTATTATAATTTATTTTTGTAAACAGTTAGCTCTGATTTTTGAACTGCCGCAATTTTATACATAAATTTTTAAAAGAAAAAAACTGATCAACTACAAAGGTTTATACTTTTTTTTTACTATAACTTATTTTATTTACATTATATTTATTAAACTTGAGATATTAACATAAAAAATATTAAATAAACTATCAAAACTCATAGATAAATTTAAAATATTAACTAAAAAAAATATTTATTTATAAATTATTTACTCAAAAACTCTCGAACAATACAAAACTACTATGCCAAAAAAAAATTTATTATCTTCAATTTACTATTTGTAAATTTACTACTTCGGCTAACGACAAATAAACTAACACGATTACATACCGGCCATACCCAATTATCATGATTGATAATTTGATATATATGCACGGTTGTTGATGACAGCCTATAGTTGTCAAATAAAAATAGGGCAATTATCAAGAAACTCCGTATAATAAGTCACGTAGAAGAGTGTAGTCCAATTGGAAGCTAAGAGATCAGAGGACTGGTTGAACATAGTTGTGCATAATTGCCTTGCCGTTTTATTTTATGTTCTTTTATTCTTGCTGAAATCTGGACGCTTCAAATTTGCCTTAATTGTATGGTTTTTCATTTCACAATTTATTTTCTCTTTTTATCGAAGAAACTCCTATACTAAGAATTTGACAGTGACTTATAGGTACATACAATCTTACCAAAAAGAAATCCACTTTGTTGTTGTTATTTGTCAAATCCAATTTAATTTATTTGGTAGAAAATGAAATACGATAAATTCCGTCACGTTTTCTTTGAGATTGTGGCGTCAATCACTACGAATCATTTCTCTCCAAAAGTGAACAAAATCAAAATCACTACGAATCTTAGTGTATTTAACTGTTACGTCAACTTTTTTCTTAATATTTTAAAAGTTTAATTTTAATACCGTAAATATTCAATTATATCTGTTCTTTTAAATTATTATTCATACAATTAATATAAAAAAATAGTTATTATTGTTAATATTGTATTATGTGATTAGATGCATATATTAAAATATTTTATATTAATAATATATCAAAATTAAATTTATATTTTAAACCAAAATTTTAATTCCTATTTAGAAAAGAGCAACTAGTGATAAACCCCAAAAATTATTTGGTTATGAATTTTAGTTTAAATTTTCTGAACATTAGTTATTAAATAGAATTAAATAAATAATAAATAAATTTCTAATCTTTTATCACAAAAATAATTAATTAAGTCCCTTATCAGATTTAATTAATTACACATAAGTTATAGTCAGGAGAAATATAGGTCTCTCAAAATCTTATCCAAAAATCATGAGTACAAACTTACGTGTTATCTGTTTACAAAAGTTGATGATTTATTAGTAGTCAAATTTGGTAAAAAGATTAATTGTTTTCAAGATAAAAAGTTTGAGATTTGTTTGTACTTTTCTTTTAAATTAAATGAACGATTTTTTCCCTCTATGTAAGAAAGCAGCGATTACTTTGTTAGTTTGAATCCAAACAATTCAAATGCCACTAGCTACTTCTAGTCTTCAATCACTATCTTTTTTTGGTGATTTTAACTTAATGTCTAAGTTGCTTACTCCTTGAAAGTTTGAACATTAAACATGCTCTAATTAAGTAACGCGAAAATATAAAAGGAATCGTAATAATACTGCTTTTTTTTTTTTTTTCTTTTCATGGGTCGTGAATAATTTAACAACAGGGATAGGCTCCACAAATTTGACCGTTCATGGGAGACACAAATCTGTTTCTCATGAGCCATATATTTTCAGTTTTTCACGTGCATTTGCATACATACTTAATTAATTATAATAATTTAGGTAGGTTCGGTGAACGAATTAATAGTGTGACATTCACACTTCTCAATTTTGCCACAATGAGTGTGTCCCATGCATTTATATCACCGTCTAACTTCATATTAATGTTGCAAGTGTGAGGAGTAGTGTATGAAATTAGTCTTACATTATAAAAAAAGTAAAGAATAGTGAGAAATTTATAAGATAAGAAACTTATTAACTTACTACCTTACGATTTTGAGTTAGATGTAGTATCTTCTCATTTTATATTCTCTCGATTTTCTTCTGAAATAGTTCATGTCTGAATTGGAGATATTTTTTGTTAGATGGGTACGACATGTGAGGTGCTTGGCTTCCCCTATAAATATTAACACCAAGAGTGCAATAAAAGAATCAAAGCAAACCTTGTGGGCATGCATGTGTAATCATATTATCTATAGTCTAACACATTATTTTGGTTCATTATTTTCATCCTCTGCTTTGAAATTTCTCCTTCTCATCATAAGAAGAACTACTTAATTATCTCAAATGGAATTGGGAAGCGTATTGCATTTCCTTGAGGACAAGACCATTCTAGTCACTGGTGCCACTGGCTTCCTTGCAAAAAGTAGTGATATGTGTTGTAAAACAATTTACTACTAAGTTTAATTCCATATGCTCTTAATTAATTACTAATTGTTATGAATTTACAGTTTTTGTGGAGAAGATATTAAGATGTCAATCAAATGTGAAAAAACTTTACCTTCTTTTGAGAGCTACCGATATTGAATCTGCTACTCATCGCTTGCACCATGAGGTGACAAATATATATATTATATATCTTCTATTTGTTTATTTAATTTATCTTATATTTTGATGTATGTGCATGCATGGATTTGTATATGATTCTCTACAATCTTTTTCAAAATTCAAAATATGTCTATTATAGTTGATATTCCATCCTGTGTTGTATGCTTACATTTTTATATGTATGTAGATCGTAGGGAAGGAGTTGTTTAGATTGCTAAAGGAAAAGTTGGGTACAAAGTTCAATTCCTTTGTGTCAGACAAGTTGAGTGTGGTACCTGGAGACATTTCTAAACAGGACTTGGATTTGAAGGACTCCATTCTAATGGATCATATTTGCAATCAAACTGATATTATAGTTAATATTGCTGCAACTACTAACTTTGATGAAAGGTATATAAATATTGGTAATATTAGAGAGACAAACAAAATCAGTCAGAACTTATCTTATTTAGTATTCATTAAGGTAGCGTTTGTTTTGAGGTACTGAGACAGGAACTGAGACTCAGTATCGTGTTTGTTAGTTCAGAGACTGGTACTAAAATTTCTGTCTCTGTCTCTAAAATTTCAGTATTTCAGTACCTCTAAAAAGTAGGGACACAAGAGACTGAAATTTTTAGAGATGGAGACTGAAACTTTAATAACATTTTATACCTAAAATACTTTCATTTCAATTAATTAATTCCAATTTTACCCTTTGTGCAAATTAAATTAGAGTTTCATTCTTGTTTCAATTCCTGTCTCCCATTTTGCACCAAACAGAATACTGAAATTTATTTCAATCCCTGTCTCTTAGTCTCTGTCTCTCAGTCTCAGTCTTTTCGTCTCTGTCTCTCCACCAAACGCTACCTAATTGTTGCAACAATTAATAGAGGCTAAATAAGACAAATTCTAACTATTTTTTTTTTGTTAATTTTTTTGTTATTAAACATTTTCGTATAAATATATATCAATTTGAGATCATTAAATTTCGTATATAACCACAAAATAACAACATACATTTCTTGAAAATTTATGATCTTATTATTGTTATTTAATGCAGATACGATGTTGCATTGGGTATTAACACATTCGGAGTTAAGCATGTATTGAACTTCGCTAAGAAATGTACTAAGCTCAAAGTGCTTCTTCACGTATCAACAGGTTAGTACATTTCCTTATTACATACTACATTTTATTAAATTTCAACATCTATTGCCACTAATTAATAAATGTGTAACAATATTATTTTTGTCATACTAATTGATGTAATTGAATGGCATATTATTATAATTATTGAATTAGCATACGTGTGTGGGGAGAGAGGAGGAGTGGTAGTAGAGGATCCACAGGAAATGGGTGTGTCATTGAATGGAGTGGCAGGATTAGACATTGACATGGAAATGAAGTTGGTGCAACAAAAACTCAATCAGCTTCGGGAACAAGGAGCCTCTGAACATCACATTAAACTCGCCATGAAGGAATTAGGCATCCAAAGGTTTGAATTACTCTTATCTACTACTTATTGTCACCATCATTTTACGTACCCCTTCTTCATCTTTCTTGTGACATGCTGGGCCCAAAATAAATACAAGTAATGTAGCATATATATATATATATATGATCAAGTTACTTTAGTAATTAAATTTAATTAAATTAGTTTAATAGTCTATTGACACAATAAAAATCAATTAAAAAAAAGGAAAGATATGCACAGAAAGAAAAAAAAATTAGTTAAATTTAGATTAAAAAAAATTTCTTCACCCACTATTTTATTTTATTATCCGTATAAATATCTATTTTGGTGATACTATATTATTCAGCTGATTAATTAGATATGCCATGCTTGTGTGTTATGCATTGATATGAATGATGGGAGTGCTATATATGGATGTGAGACAGTTTTTTATTGAAACATGAAGCAAAAAATCGGAACATTCAAATTCTGTTAAAAAAAAATTAGATTACTAAATCGGATGATTCAAGTTGTGAGGATGAAAAAATTTGAATTTTATGGTTAATTAATCGGACCGTCTGATTAGTTTTTTTTTTTGTAAAAAGAAAACAGACACTCCGATTAGAGTTTTTAATTTTTTATTTTTTTTCATAAAATGAAAACGGACCGTCCGTGTTCTTCTCTCCAACTCCCTTGATCCGAGTTGTGCTCCCCTAACACCACATGCAGGTAAAGTTCCTGTGCTCTCCATAACGATGCAACACACCACCCTCTCCTCCATATTAAAAATAGAAAGCGACATTATTCTCTCTCTTTCTCTCTCTATATAAATTCCAAATCTTAAAATATCTAGTATATTTTAATTTTTTTTTCTTCTAGGATAAACACACTTCACGCAAAGAAAATAATTTAAAAGAAATGATTAGACAATAGAGAATAATCTGTGAAAATTTAGTGATTGAGATATATGATATTTATATATTTAAAAAAAAAATATTAGATAATCATCAATATTTTCTCTTATATTTAAATCAGTACTGATTAATTCTATATTTTTTTTCATTAAAATATTGACCTTTAATATCCTATTTTTTTTCGTCAAACTCGATTTATTATGTCAATATATTAATCATATATCTTATCCAATAACAAGGGAAAAAAATGAATCGACTAAGCATACAAAGGGAAAAAATTTTGTAAAAGAGGTTATTTCTTGACATAAACTCGTGATCGGTAAAATTCTACAAAAGAAATTTTAAAATTGGCGTGTGTGTCCGTTTTTTTTTTCATTATTATTATTATTATTATTTAAAATATTATGTCTACCTATCTGTGTATTTAGATCTTTTGTGTATATTTTTTTATTAAAAATGATCGACAAAAAATAAGATTAAAAAAGATAAAATGTTTTGTCTTTTATACTAATAAATACAAAAGAGATATAGAAAAAAGCAGTAAATATTATTTTTTAATTTGTTATAAATACCTACTTCAACATAACGTATCCATTCATCACGGCTTACAAACACATGCATATATATCTTGATCTGGTTCTTGTGTCATGCAACAAGCTAAGTATATTATGAGGTTCTAATATTAGGTTAGGTAGGGATATTTGTTCAATTTGTCAAAATGTTTGAACTCTCAATTCAATTGGTCAAAGAATTGATCAATTAACAAAATGTTTTGAATATATTTTGCCTCATGCGACAAGCTAAGCTAAGTACAATAATGCATCTAATTAAGGTTGGTAGTAGCTCTTCTTGTCGAAAAATCTAGCCATCGAATCAACATAATATATATATCATGTTTTCCATTATATCTCTATACACACAACTGATCATTTAGTTAACTTTATTGATTGATAATTATATTTTGGAAAAGTATAGGGTATGTAACATATTATCTGCCAATTTATTACCAACAATAATTAATTATTATATTTTAAACACATATATAAAGAGACACATCTAAAAAATATATCTATAAAGACACTTCTATTAAACACAGCCATATAAAAAATATTTTTGTTAGACACATCCACAAAGACACTTCCATTAAATACAATTATATTAAGAGTTGGCAGAAGTTGGCAGAAATGTTGTTGGTAACGTAGCAGGATTGTTATATTTTACATAGCAATTACCACAAAATCATGGACTAATAGTTTATGGTTATATTGTACCTTAATTTATTTTCAGAGCAAATATGTATGGTTGGCCAAACACATATGTTTTTACAAAAGCAATGGGTGAAATGCTTATACAAACTTCAAAAGAAAATACACCTGTTGTTATTGTGCGTCCTACCATCATTACTAGCACTTATAGAGAGCCTTTTCCAGGTTGGGTCGAAGGTGTAAGGTACAAATTAATTTTATGCCTCCTCTTATGTTAGGTTTAATTTCCTTAAATTATTGTCCATTTTATACATTTCATATGACTTTTTTACATGGCGCAGAACCATAGACAGTTTGATTGTTGCTTATGGTAAAGGAAAATTATCATGCTTCCTTGCAGATCTTAAGGCAGTTTTTGATGTGGTGAGTAACTTGATCAAACTATTAAATATGAATTTACATTCCATTCTTCAATCAGTAGTCAAAACCAAATATAATACTATCATATATATGACTTATTACTTATGTACTATCTTTTAGATTGCGTTTGATAACGAGAACAGCATAAAATAATTAAAAATAAAATATAAATAATGGAAACATAAAAATTAATATTTTTTATTTTATTTGATAATAAATTAGAATACATTATAAAATTAATTTTTTTTAATTTAAAAAATTTGAAAAAAATAAGATAAGAATATAATTATAATAAATTAATAAAAATAATAAAAAAATAAAAAATAAGTAATATCTCTTATTAGTATTTTTATATTTTTCTGTCAGTATAAACGTAAAATATACTAATTCAATATTTTTGTCCATATATTTTATCCGTCAAATATAATTTTGTGTATAAAACTTAATTGGATTTAGTTTGTAATCTTATCAGAGAGTTTGATATGCAGATACCGGCTGACATGGTAGTGAATGCAATGATAGTGGCTATGGTGGGCCATGGAAATGAAGGTGATAGTAATAGTGATGATAACTTCATATACCATGTGGGTTCTTCTGTTAGCAACCCTGTGAGATACCAAAATCTTCATGACTATTCCTTCAAATATTTCACTGCAAAACCTTGGATCAATAAAGAGGGAAAGCCTATCAGAGTTGGCAAGGTTACCATGTTGAGTAGCATGGCAAGCTTCCATAGATACATGTTCATTCGCTACTTGCTTCCGTTAAAGGTTTTATTATTTACCTTTCATATAATAATTAAATGGTGCAATTATATTCCGAGCTTAATAGGATTTGAAATTGAGTTTTTACAGAGTTTGTTAGCATGCATTATTTGGCAGGGACTAGAACTGGTGAATGAAGCATCATGCAAGTATTTTCAAGAAACGTATCATCAACTTCATAGAAAGATCCATGGTGTTATGCGGCTCGCTGAGCTTTACAAGCCTTACGTATTTTTTAACGGCGTGTAAGTTTATCGTAACTTACGCTTCGTTGTATTAATTATGACTATGAAACTGACACTTCGCTGAGCTATCAACATTTTGGACATGAACACTCGCTGACATTCGTCCGACACGTGTGTCCGTGTCTTAATAAAAAATAAAAAATTTTTTTCTGGATATGTCTGGACACACCTAAATATCATCACGTGTCTGCGTGTCCAGTCTTATTCTTAACATATATTCTTAAAATAAATTTAGATATAGTATATATTATTATTTATTAAAACAAAAAATATTTTAAATACTTGATATAATTAAAATAAGATATTAAAAATAATTAAAAATTTTATTTTATATTTTAATATCAATAAAATATCAAAATATCATTACAATTTATCTAAAAAATACTTTATATTTTATATATATGTGTGTCCTCGTGTCATGTTAGATTTTAAAATTCACGTGTCGGCGTGTCCTGTATCGTGTCGTATCCCATGTCCGGATCAGTGTCCTACATCATAGATTATGAAAAAAATCTTGGGAGCTAAGTAGCTAACACTGCACCACTATCGACTACAATTTTTACATGTAGCTCATTTCAATATAAAATACGAGAATATTTCATTATTTTAATATTTTATATGATTATAATGATTGTACAAAATGTTATTAATATTTTGTAAAAGAAAATTTTAATTATCAAAAGATTGTAAAAAAATTATTTTAATTATAAAAAGATAAAGTATTATTAACGTTTTGTAAAAGTCTATATAACATCTAGTATAAATCATTTTTTAAAAAAATTACCTCTTATAATTTAATATATAAAAAAAATTCACAACTATCATTACAGCCAATATTAATACAAAAAAAATTTAAAACTCTTAAAAATAAAAATATTTAAATTTTAATTAAAAGTAACGTTCACAATTCAAAACTCTTTTGTTAGACTTTAAAGTTTATATTGAGTTTGTTTAATAACTTGTTATAATATTAATTCTCTAAGGCCTAAGCTAGTATTAATAATTAATTATTGGCTAAATTTAAAATAATATTGATTCTCAATTAATATAGGTTTATTAATTATTAACTAAAAGTAGCTTTTTTGTTTTGCAAACAGATTTGATAATATGAACACAGAAAAGTTGTTGAGAGCGGCGAGAGAAGGTAGGGCAGAGATGGATTTGTTTTTCTTTGATCCAAAAATTATTGATTGGGAAGAATACTTTATGAAGATCCATTTCCCTGGCATTTCCAAGTATGTCTTCAAGTGATAATTATAATTAAGCATTTAATTTGTACTTTATTTGTAATATCACAACTTATTATTATGCGTGCCACTTTGTATTATGATCCTTAAGTTTTATATATTGCTTATATATGTGTAATGTAATGTGATGGGATGATTATTTATGTGTTATTACAAGTGTTATATTGAATCTTATAATTGTTGATTTTTATGTGATGATTGTTCTGATGGATTTAATAGTTTTATATTTTTATTTATGTGATGATTGTTCTAATACGAACTACAAACTCAGTTTTCATTCTCGGTAACCTCCTTGGCTCCTTCTCCCCTGCTACTATTCCTACATGATTGATAATAAAGTAAAAAAAAAAATATTTTTCTAATGTAATTAATGCATGAAAACTTAAAAGGGTTAACAATTAGAAACGGATCCAGAAAATTTTGATAGTGGGATAAAATATATATAACATGATAATAATTTTTTAATAAAAATATTAAATTTATATAAAAAAAATTAGCTATCAAATTATCTACTATAGATTTATGTATAAATACATATATATATTATTTCACTTACTTTTAATGTGTATTTTACATTTCAAAATTTGTATTTTAAGATTTATTCTTTACAAGTGATTATTTTATATATACGTAGTATAATTGTTGTTATAATTATATTTTGTTATTGTAAAATATGATTAGGTTTTAAAATATTTAATTACAAATTAAAATATTAAAATAGTAATTTAAAATATAATTTTTTATATTTCATATTTTGAAATCTTGACAATATAATCAAAATATCTTTTTTTTGTATATGTCGTTGAACAATCATTTAAAACTCAACTTTCATACAATTAGCTCTTGATGTTCATTCAATTAATATAGTTATAAAAAAATAAAGCTAATTTCAAAAGAAAAAACACAAATGGATAGATAATATGTTTTCGAGTCGATTTCTAAGAAAAAACACTAATCTTATTTAAATTTAAAAATTGATCATTATAATGGACATCTAATATATATATAGAGTACTCAAATTGACTATCAAGTGTCGAAAGTTGAACAAAAAATTATTGTGGGGTCAAATTTAATAATTTAGTGGGGTAAATAAATATTATTATTATATACTACTCAATAAAATTTTAAATTGTGGTGGGGGCACTTGTCCCCACACTCGTAAGAATAGATCCGTCCCTGTCAACAATTAATTAATATTTTTTTTATTTTTATTCAATTATTTTATTTGTAGAACTTTAAAAGGTGTCTTTAGAATATTTGTTAGTAAGATCTTTTAAACATTTAATTAAGAGATAAAGTATTTTTTTAATTTTTTAAAATAATTTAAAAATTATAATATCATATTTCTAACATTGAATTAGTTTTAACTGATCCTAATGTTTCAACTTTCAATTATATCGTTATGTGCTAGTATCGTTAATTAACGAAGATGCCAACATACTAATTATATAAACTTATAGATACTAATTTAAGTATTTGGTATTTTTTTTTAAAATTAATTATGGTAAAATTTAAAAATGTGTGTGATTAAAAAATCAGAATAAATCATTCCACTTTATTTTTTATCTCGACTCCCTCTAAATGCTTCCCATGATAAGTAGGTGAATTAATATAATAGTAGTTACAAAGGGATCAATATATTAGTAGTTACAAAGCCTATTTCATTAATTCTTTAGAAAAAAAAATATTAGTTATTCTTTAAATTTTAGTTTTTAATCAGTTTTTTTTAAATTTATTATTATTTAATTAATTTAAATATTTATTTTTACGTATCATTTGTTTAAAAAATAAAAAATTATTTATTATTTATTTTCTTTTTTTTTAAACTAAATAAAAAATAATATTCAAAAGATATTTAATTGCACTGTTCTAAAAATAGATGCATCAAACTCTTTTGTTGATAATGCTAACGTCGTACTTCCTAATTCTTGAAAGTTGCGCTCTTTAAATTACTGTTAATGTTAAATATGTCTGAATAAATATATTAGTGGTTACAAAAAAAAATTTTAAATTAATGTCAATTAAAGTATCTTATTACAATAGCATATATAAAAATTAAATTATAAAAAATATCATTAAAATATAATACGATTATATTCTAATAATTAAAAATATATTATTATAATTAATATGTAGAGGTTATAATGTGTGATAAATTGATTGATAAACAAGTGAAATAAACTAAAAAATCAACATATTAAAATGTTATATAAATAAAGTTAATTTAAAAATTTTGATTAATTATGACTGAATTATTTTTTTTTCAAAATTTTTCTATTTTACCATTTATCTTTAAATTTATTAAATGACTCAAACAGCCAATGGCTCTTATATACTACATGCAACATGAATATCTAGTACCTTCTAATTAAAAAGGTATGGAAAAAAACACCTTAAGTAAATATTCTATCTCATATTCAACGCTTAAATTCTTGAGATTACATTTTTATTAAAAATGACTCAGCCATGACTCAGATACAGATAAAGCAAAACGTGCTTAGCTTTTAGTGGAATGGATGAGGTGTCATTCATCACAAGAAAATTTTGGCTTAATATGAAGCATTTAATTCAATCAAACCGAATGTATTTTCATATAATTAAATCTACATCACACAGTTGAACTAACTTTTATAATTTTATTCTTATGATCTCATATAATAAAACAATCAGTTTGCATATATATAATCAGATGAATACATTTTTAAAAGAAAAAAAAGGTCAAACGAAATCCTTTAACATGAATTATATATTTTTATATGGTATATTTGAACAAAAAAAATTTATATATAAAAGTGAGAGTGAATGGTATAACAAAAAAAAAAACCCGAAAAATTAAAATAACTAATAATAAAGAAACACTAAATATATATGATATAATCTATTATATCCAGGGACAGATCTAGAAATTTTAATACGGAGGAGTTGAAATTTAGATAAATTTTTTTATTCTATAAAAATAATTAACATATATTTATTAGAGTTAATTTTTTAAAAGATTTATCAAAAAATATATATATAATTATAAATTTTTTTCACAATTTTATTTTTAATATTACATAAAAAAATAACAATATCAATAGTATATTATAAAATTATAAAATATCAATAAATTATAATGTGTTTAGTTAAAAATTATCACATATTAATTAAAATTAATTCTTTCAAAAAATTTTAAAAATTTAAAAATAAATTATAAATTATTAAATATTTGAAAGACACACCTTTATAAAATACAAGATATAAAATATTTTTATAAAATTTTTTTTTAACAACGTATATTTAGAAGAAAAATGAGTATTTTTTACAAGAAAAGAATATATAAAGTATATAATGTATGTGATTACCAAAATATAACTATGTAAGTCATTATTAATATAATAATATAAATATTAAATATATTAATATAAAAAATAAATATTTTTTAAAATAAATATAGAGATTATTATACAAAAACTAATTTAAAAAATACAAAGACTTGATGGTATAATATTAAATTAGTTAAGTAAAAAATATTAGTGAATTAAATAATTACAATATAAATTTATCACATAATAAAAAATAATAGATATAAAACTACTAAATTACATAATATTTTTTTATTTTTTAATACATATTTCATATATAAATATAATTTGTTAAAATTTTAGGGGGTGGAGGCCACTACTCGCCCCCTCTAAGTCCGTCCTTGATTATATCCAAACCAAAAAATATTTAAAAAAAATTAGTAATTTTTTTTGTAAGCTTTATTTTATAACAACAAAAAAAATAATGATTTCAATTGCTTTAAAAAAGTATTAATGCTGGTAAATATCCCACAATGAATAATTATTCTAATATTCTCAATTTATTTTTCCACAAATCATAGCTTTCGTTACAGCAGCATAACTCTTTCAATAGCTATTGTTACTTTGTTAGTGAATACAGCATGGCGGTGCCGCACCCGCACTTAAAACTCTTAATATTCTGCAGATATTTTCTTAATCGGATAAAAATTTAATTTTAATGTATATATATATATATATATATATATATATATATTAATACATAAATAATCATAAAAAAACCAAATATAATTATATAATTGTATAAAATATTATATTATTAATACATCAAAATTTAACTCCTCTAATAATTGGTTAGATTTTCAAAAGATGTTACCTTTAATGATATAATCTATTATCTTTTCTCTCATCACATACTTTTTTTAGATTTGGTAAAATTATTTAGTCATATCCACCTTAAAAATCTATGAGAATAAACAATTTCATTTGTTTTAATTAATTTTACCAAGTATCAATTCTTATTATACATTTTTTAAATGAAACTTTAAAAGAATATATGAAAAAAGATTTGAATATATTAAAATATAATATGTATAATATAATTTATGTAACTCTATTTAATCCGAAGCAGATCCAAAATCTTGTAAAAAAATACCGATGACTAAAAAATTGTATGTTATGAAATTACTCGTCTCAAAAGCTTAAGCTGATAGAAGAATATAATATTAATGGTTATATTTCTAACATTGTATAATAAAATATAATATATATTTGATAATATTTTTTTTAGTTTTTCAAAATATCTTTTATTTTTATCTTAGTTCTATTTAAGAATTTATTGTTGACCAATAAGATGTTGTATATACAAGACAGCATTTAAACACCAATACTTATTTAAACGAACGAGTAAGATAACCACTCAACAAATTCAAATTAGTCAATTTATTTGATAATATATAATCATGATTAGTATTTTCTTTTATTTATAAAAAATGTTAATGATATCAGGAAATTATTCATCTTGAAAATTTAAATAAATAGAAAGAAGTAATACTAATAATTATATCTTAGCACTCCCTTTCAAGTAATATTATCTTTTTGGGTTTATTTATTTTTTGTATAGACATTTTTATTTATTTATTTGATTTATACTATTTATTACTTTTGAAATTCACTAAGAATTAAACATTAGACTTTTTAAATATAAATTTTTGATACTATGTCATAAATTCTATTTAATTAAAAGATGCTGCCCGAAATTTCCCCGCAAGGGAAATGTATTTATTGCGTGAAACAATAAGACGCTGCCCAAAATTTATAACTGTAATTAAAATCAACATTAATTTGTCTTGACTCTTAATCCGATAAATTACGGTTGACAGAGCCAAACTACATAAAATTTAGTACGCGTTTTCATATACCGTTAGTTACAACCGCTATTTATTATTTCAATTAGGTATGGCAGAGTTCACAAGTAATAGTGTTGAGGAGTATTTCAAAGAAAAGACCATTTTAATTACTGGTGCAACTGGATTCTTAGCCAAAAGTTATTATCTTGCATCTATATCTATACTTCTGATGCTGAAATTAGTACAATGATTAACGCTCTAATGGTTCTTTTAAAATTTTAATTTTGTTTATAGTTCTCGTGGAGAAGATATTGAGGGTTCAACCCAACATAAAAAGGTTATACCTTGTTGTGAGAGCATCAAATCCACATATAGCTGTCCAACGCTTGCATAATGAGGTACTCATTTTCGTTTAATTTAGTTGTTTCATGATCAGGTGCAGGGGCGGAACTACATTATAGAAAAGGGGGCAATGGCTCCCTAATTTAAATTTTTTATATGTAAATTATATGTAAATTTTAATTTAATTTTCTTTAAAATTTTATTTTAGTTTTATTTTATTATGTAAATATTTTTGATTCCTCTAATATTTTATTTAGTTTCGCCCCTGATTAGATGCATTAGTTAGAAATTAACACATATGAACTACACGTAATACATAACGTGACTAACATTTGTTTTATTGAAATTAATAATAATAATAAACTTTTCATTTTTCACTAAAAATACTGACTCCTTTTATATACACACACTCAAAGACAGATTCATGTATTTGTGGGGGCAAACGCCCCACTAAAATTTGAAATCTTTTTAAATAATACATGATGATATTTATTTGTTCTTATTATATTAAATTATTATAAAAATTAATTTATTATCATATATATATTTTGCGTTTACTATTAACAAATTTTTTAGAACCATAATCTCTAACTATGTAGATCCACTATAGGACAAATATTAAACAAATTTTATATCGACATATTTATTATATCTATTATTTATGTAGGTCTTTGAGAAGAAATTGTTCAAAATGCAAAAAGATAAGTGGGGTGAAAAATTCAGCTCTTTTTTAGCCGACAAAGTGGTGGCAGTTGCAGGTGATGTTTCTCTTCACAATTTCGGAATCAAAGACCAAATCCTCATTGAAGAGATGTTGGATGCGATTGATATTATAGTGCACACTGCGGGAACTACTACACTTGATGAAAGGTGAAAAATGATGTGTACAATAAGATTTCATTAATATTAGCAATAATAATAATAATTAATGACAACACTTACTTCAATAAATTAAAAATACTAAAAATATTTTTATAAAAATATTAAAATATTTATTTAAAAATTTAATTTTTTTATTTAATTACATTTTAAATAAAAATAACATTTTTATAATATATCAAAATCAAACTCTATAATTCACTATTTAATAACTGAAAAAGATAATTTTACATCACGATATATAATTATACAATTTTCATTCGAATATCTATTATAATTAATAAGCCGCTATATAGCTTTATTTATTTGGTTATTGTTATCTTGTTTATTTTTTACAGATTTGATGTTGCAATGGATACAAATACAATGGGAGCTTATAATGCTATAAACTTTGCTAAAATGTGTCATAGAATAGAAGTTTTTCTTCATGTATCAACCGGTATGTAATATCTCAATTTTATAAATATGTGAAATAACATACATGGTTCGAATTAACCGCGAAAAGTTGAAGAACAAAAAAAAAAATGATAAGATGCAAATGAGAGCAGCAATGTACCTGATTTAAAAATTTAGAAAGTCCGAAATAAGTTCATCTTCGAGAATGATAGTTTTCGATGGCTAACGTGTTGTTGAATTAGCAAGGAAGAATGCTTTAGAATTTCAAAATTACTAGGCAGTTTGAAAAACAGAATGATGACGCTGATGCTAAGAAAAAGACACTCAAACATTACTCTTTTCTCTTTCTATGGATTATTTTATGTCTTTTTACTTGTGAGAATCTCCTGTTTTGTTATTATTTGAGAAGCATTAAATGTTATTTTCAACAAAGAAGCATTAAAATTTGGGGAGAAAAAAAAGTTAAAAATTTCCTAAATTTGATTTCATGATCTAATTTTAACTAATACTATTTCTAATGATACCAAATTTTGTAAAAAGTCAATAAAAACTAATTTTGCACAAAATCTTAATTTTATAATTATTTTAAGAGGAGTGTTAGGGGACAGCAACTTTTGTGATTTGTAGCCATCAAATAGCTATCAGCTATCAATGATGATTTTATTGGTGTGAGATTTCATTCAATGACTCACTTTTCTTTGCTGGTTACATGTTGGCCAAAATTTGATAAAGTTGCTGGCCCCTAAACTTTTCCTTATTTTAATTTAAGACTTTGAAACTTTTGATACCAGAATCAAATAACGATTTTTATTTAAAAGAAAAGTGTGGCCTAACAAAAAATTATGGTTATATGCTTAAAATAGTAATAATCATAATTATTATAAAAGCTCTACATATTTATGATATGTTTGATTTACATGCAAAAATCTCTCCCTTCTCGTAATGTTTAGCCCCCTAGGCGCTATCTAGTAAGCTAAGCTATTTATCAATTTCTAAACTTCAAAAGAAAAAAAAATATATTTGATAAATTTATATTTTGGATTCAGCTTATGTTTGTGGAGAAGCAAAAGGATTAATACCTGAGGAATCATTCCGTATGGGCCAAACACTAAAAAGCTCTTTAGAATTGGACATCAGCTTAGAAAAGCAGTTGATTGAGGAAAAACTTAGTGAACTCCAAGAACAAAATGCCAATCAAGAAACAATCACCTCAATAATGAAAGAATTTGGAGCAACAAGGTAAATCATAATTATATATATATATATATATATATATACATATAAATCCTGAAAATTTGAGTTCTGCATGCAACGATAATATTGATGATCCATGCGTTCTTTATTCCTTTAAGGTTGTGTTTGTTTTTGAGAATAGGATAAGACAAGATTCTTAGAACAAAACACAAAGGATAGAGATATAAAATTTTGTGTTCTTATATTTTATTTGGTGATAAATTAAAATAAATTATAAAAATCCAATTTATTTTCATTCAAAAATTTTGAAAAGAAAAATATAATAATAAAAATATATAATTATAAAAAATTAATAAAAATAATAAAAAATAAAAATAAGTTGTATCTCTTGTTAGTGTCTTTGTATTATTCCTATCAGAATGAACACAAAATACACTTATTCATTATCTTTGGACATAATATCTCTGTCTATGTTTCAATCTATCAAACACGATTTTGTGTCTCTGTGTTTCTATCTCAGTGTCCCGTCCCCTGAAATCAGACGCAGTCTTATAGCCCCCTAATTTTCTGGTTATGTTTATGAAAATTCTAGGGCAAATTTGTATGGATGGCCAAATACGTATACATTTACAAAAGCCATGGGAGAAATGCTTGTGATGAGCATGAAGGGAAATATACCATTGATCATCACACGTCCTACTGCTGTGATTGGCACTCATTCAGAACCTTTTCCGGGTTGGATTGAAGGTGTTAGGTAAATAATCACTCAATTTAATTATCACATATGTGCGTGTATGTAATATATAATTATTTGAGTAATTAAATGATATAATTTTTTGTGACTACAGAACTATAGACTTTGTGTTTGTTGAGTATTTCAAAGGAGCAATAACTAGTTTTGTTGGTCATCCAAATATAACTATGGACCTGGTGAGTCTCGGTCTCACTGTATTCTTCAAATAATTTTTACTTTGAATGTTTTTATTTTCGGACTCTTAATGTTGCATTTTGCTTCTCTTACTTGATAATTAATTTTTTTAAAAAAATATCAAATGAATGAAATGATGGATGGTGCAGGTACCAGCAGACATGGTAATAAACTCAATGATCATAGCGCTGTTGGTTCATTCTAAGTGTAATCTTTCCAACAATTTCATCTGCTACCATATTGGTACTTCCCTAAGAAATCCAATTAAATTTTCGGATATTCAAGAAATAATGTATCTTTATGTTACAAGCAATCCCTGGCTAAGAAATTATAAAAAGTCAGGGGCTTTGTTTGAAAAAATGGTATTCAACCCAAGAATTACTGAAGATCATGAATTTCAACAAACCAAGGTATTGGTTCAAATAAGTTAACTATGGTTTATATTTCCAAAATGTTTATCCATATTGAATCATATTCTTTACTGATAATACTTAATTATTGTCCCCGTTTACGGTATCAAGGATTCAAGGTTGAAGAGGACAATGAATCTTTATAGGCCTTATGGTCTCTTCGAGGGCATGTACGTACATGCTACATATTCAATAATCATTAGTTTATATATATATATGTGTGTGAAATACTGTATATATCGAATTCATTACATTGATTTGTATATAATTTATTAACAGTTTTGATGATGAGAACACAGAGAAGCTGCGAATAGCAATAAAAGGAGTTGGCAAGATGGATAAGGAATATAACTTTGATCCTAAGAGCATTGATTGGAAGGACTACTTGATGAATGTTCATTTCCCAGGTCTAATTAAGTATACTATGCAACCAAAGATGTAACCTTAAAACAACAGATTATTATTAAACTACTCTTCTACCTTATCCCACGACAACAATAAAAAAATTTCGTAATCTACAAATTTAGTCCAATAAAATACATAAATTCAATTACAATTTTAGTCTTTATTATCTTATTTTATATTTTCTTTATCTTATCTTTAGTTCTTATCTTCTTTTTATTTGCTTTTATCTTTCCTAGAACAATACTCTATATATATTTAATTTTATCCTCATAGTTTACAATTCAATTCAATCATTCAAAAAATACAAAGTTAAAAAAAAACGCTCTTTTCTTCCTCTCTTCTTTTCTTCTTCAATCGATAATAAATGGCGTCAATGAAGAAGATCACTTTGAAAAGTTCCGATGGCGAGGCGTTTGAGGTTGACGAGACAGTGGCTCTCGAATCGCAGACGATCAAGCACATGATCGAAGACGATTGCGCTGACAGTGGAATTCCTCTTCCAAACGTCACCAGCAAGATCCTTGCGAAGGTGATTGAGTATTGCAAGAAGCACGTCGATGCTGCTGCTTCCGAGGAGGATCTCAAGATGTGGGATGCTGAATTCGTTAAGGTCGATCAGGCCACGCTCTTCGATCTCATTCTGGCTGCAAACTACTTGAACATCAAGAGCCTCTTGGACCTTACTTGCCAGACAGTGGCAGGGCAAGACTCCGGAGGAGATTCGCAAGACATTCAATATCAAGAATGACTTCACGCCGGAGGAGGAGGAGGAGGTCCGCCGCCAAAACCAGTGGGCGTTTGAATGATGATGATCTGCTGCTTCTCCTGCTGCATGCATAGCTTCTGAGATTGGGTGCCCTGTGGTTCCATTTATGCTATACTTGCTAGTTTTACTTTTATGGTTTATCTTGTTTTCCCTATTTTTGTTATGTCAATGTTGGTGACTTGGTGACAAGACTTTCTCTTATTTGGATCTTGAAATTGTAAGTATTTGGTTATGGTGGAGGAATGATTTGTTTCTCGGTATCATGTTTTAATGTTCAATTCTTTGCCAAGCTTTTTTCAAAACAAGCTCTTTCTGTTTTCTCTTCAATGAGAAGACAAAAATAAAGATAAGATAAGACAAAGAAAAGAAAAGATAAGATAATAAAGACTAAAATTGTAATTGAATTTATGTATTCTGTTGGGTTAAATTTGTGAACCACGAGACTTCTTTATTATTGTCATGGAATAAGGTAGAAGAGTAATTTAATAATTATTGATATTTTTTACATTTTGTTAGGATTTGGTGATTGTAGGAATTGCATTTGAAATTTCGATTCGCCTTGGTGTTGTTTCAGATTGCCGGTTACACCTCTTTAATTTTGTGTGTTTGTTGTAGTGGCTGTAGTGTGAAGATAATAGAATTGGAAATCAAACTATGGTTGGAATTAAAATAAAAAAATAAGAAACCCTTTTGTATTTTAAATCCCTTGCTTGGTTATGAATGTCACTATGTCAGCCACCAACATGGTTGCCATGAAAAAGTAACACCTTAATATTAAAGCCTGAATCCATGGCCTAAATAACGATCAAAATATAAGGTTAAACGTGAATGATTAATCTTGATTCAGATTGATTCAGTTGTGTATTGCCTAAGTGTACTCTAGCTGATATATATACACCAAAGCAAATAAATTCTGTTGAGAACAGAACCAAAGCAGAATATCTCCCTAACTAACTAAACTGAATTACCAGAATATAATTCGTAATTAACTTTCCCTCTTTCAATCTAATTTTCCTGACTTGGTGCTATATCTCTATCAAAATCCATTGCTAAATATAGAACGATCGACCAGTAGATAGTGTCATCGCAGTTCAAATCTTGACAAACACAAGATACAAATGATTATATCTGCATTTTCAATTTCACAGAAATTGATAAATAGACAATAAACAAGTCAAGCTCAGTGCATAAAGACTGAGTCAGAATAATCAAGACTGAAGGCGGTTGAATTGGTTGAGATTTGTTTCGTCAACTCTTCTCTTCAAACACGATTTCTTGCTTCCTAAGCTACTCTAAACTCTGCTGCATCACAGCAGCTATTGTTCAACACATAGAAACTTAATATAATTAATTATTTAGAGGAGTGCTAGGGACCAGCAGATTTTGTGAGTTGTAGCCATCAATTAACCATCAATAATGTATTTAAGGGTGTGAGATTTCATCTAATGGTGAAGAATCACTCATTTTCTTTTTGCTGGCTAAGTGCTGGCCAGATTTTAATAAATCTGCTAGTCCCTAGACTTTTCCTAATTTATAATTAGGTTCGGTGAATAGTAGAGTGTCACATGCATTATTTCCATAATCACCAACATGTTTATGCATTGTAATGTGTATAAATATGGTATCACTACCTTATGGGCATGCATGTCATCATATTGTCTATGTTTATCGAAACATAAAGTATTTGCCTTTGATTTTGCTAATAATTATGTCAAACAATAGAAAATTTTTCGGTTAAATTATGTTGAAATTTGTTGAATGTATTAGATGAGTAGTTGAAGATATATTTTGTTAGATGGGTAGGTGAAATGTGAGGTGCTTGGCTTCCCCAAAAAATAGAAGGCATATATATTAGCACCGTGCAATAATAGAAGCAAAGCAAAGCAAAGCAAACATATAGGTCATGCATATAATCATATTGTCTATACTCTTCAACACATTATTTTGGTTCATTATTTTCATTACATCTCTCATAGTTCCTCTGCTTTGAAATTTCTCCTTCTCATCACAAGAAGAACTACTTAATTATCTCAAATGGAGTTGGAAAGTGTATTGCATTTCCTTGAGGACAAGACCATTCTAGTCACTGGTGCCACTGGCTTCCTAGCGAAAGGTAGTAATATATTATATGTTGTAAAACAATGCAACTTGTTTTGGAGGTCTAATTACTAATACGTTTAATTTTATATGCTTTTAATTAATTATTAGTTGTTATGGATTATTGCAGTTTTTGTAGAGAAGATACTAAGGTGTCAACCAAATGTAAAAAAACTTTACCTTCTTTTAAGAGCTACCGATACTGAATCTGTCGCTCATCGCTTGCACCATGAGGTGACAAAATATTTTGGTGCAATATATATGATCATGTAAATAATAAACAATGTCCCTTATTATTTCCTATATATACTAAAAACTTGCTGATCACATTCTAGCTTTATTTTAAAATCAATATACATATTAGACTATATCTCTAACTATATGGATTTATTATAGGACAAAAATTAGACAAATTTTATATCGGTATATGTACTATATATATATATATATATATATATATATATATATATATATATATATATATATATATATATATATATATATATATATATATATATATATATATGTATGTATGTATGTAGGTTGTTACTTAAATATCCGTTATTACATTTTATATTGATGATTTAGATTTGTAAAGATAATTTTTTATTCTAATTGACCAAATTTTTTATAATATATAATTTATAATAATAAAAATTTTAAATAATATCACAGATATTAAAATTGAATATTTAATTTAGCATATAAATGTATAAAAAAATTTATTATACTATACAATAAGAGGTATTACACACTATTTTTGGAGAAAGCATTACCATTGGCATGTATGTAGGTCTTTGGGAAGAAATTGTTCAAAATGCAAAAAGAAAAGTGGGGTGAAAAATTCAGCTCCTTTTTATCCGAGAAAGTGGTGGCTGTTGCAGGTGATGTTTCTCTTCACAATTTTGGAATCAAAGACCAAACCCTCATTGAAGAGATGTTGGAAGAGATTGATATTATAGTGCACAGTGCCGCAACTACAAGACTTGATGAAAGGTGAAAAACGACGTACAATAAGATTTCATTTAATGTAAACAATAAGTCGGCGAAAATGTTTGGTAACAAAAAAAAAATTAGCCAAAAATAGTCATAATTTGTCTTATTTAATATTCATTAATTATTGCGATAATTAATGAATAATAAATAAAACAAGTTTTAACTGTTTCTTTTTCCCTGCCATTACCGATTATCTTGTTTATTTTGTGTAGATTTGATGTTGCAATGGATACAAACACAATAGGAGCTTATAATGCGATAAACTTTGCTAAAATATGTCACAAAATAGAAATTTTTCTTCACGTATCTACCGGTATGTAATATCTCAATTTTATGAATACGTATAATAACACATACATATATAGTCTCTTACTAGCTAGTTGAAAATCGTACAACACATGCAAAACTGAAATGTTATTTGATAAATTTATATTTTGGATTCAGCTTATGTTTGTGGAGAAGCAAAAGGACAAATACCTGAGGAACCATTTCGTATGGGCCAAACATTAAAAAGCTCTTTCGAATTGGACATCAACTTAGAAAAGCAGTTGATTAAGAAAAAACTGAGTGAACTCCAATCACAAAATGCCAATCAAGAAACAATCACCTCAATAATGAAAGAATTTGGAACAATAAGGTAAATTGTACATATAGGGTCTATATAGTAAAATTTTCTTGTATAAATTCCATGTGTAACATTACATATGAAACTTAAATTTCAGCGTGCAATGATTGTAGTGATGATCCATGGTGTTTTTAATTACTTTATATAGCCCTCTAATTTTCTGGTTACGTTTATAAAAATTGTAGGGCCAATTTGCATGGGTGGCCAAATACATATGTATTTACAAAAGCAATGGGAGAAATGGTTGTGACAAACATGAAGGGAAATATACCGTTGATCATCACACGTCCTACTGTTATAATCGGCACCCTTTCGGAACCTTTTCCGGGTTGGATTGAAGATGTTAGGTAAATAGCCACTCAATTTAATTAACATCTAGACATTTTTTTTAATGGAACTATATATATTCCGATCCATCCTATGAATAGATGATTATTTCAGTAGCTAAATGATATAATTTTGTGATTATTGCAGAACTATAGACTTTGTTTTTGTTGAGTATTTCAAAGGAGCAATAACCAGTTTTGTTGGTAATCCAAAGATAACTGTAGACCTGGTGAGTCTCACTCTTTAAATAATAAATCGTTTTTACTTTAATTTTTTTGGATAATGCTAGGTAGAAAAAAAAAAACAGCAAGAACTTGTCTTATTTAGCATTAATTAATTATCGCAACAATTAATAAATGTTAAATAAAGCAAGTTATGTCTGTTTTTGGCTGATTTTTTTTGTTATCGAACATTTCCGAATTTTTTTTGTATCTATTTGGTTAAAATATCACACAAAACTAAACGAATATGAAGATGTGAAGCTAGTTTTTAACTTTTTATAATTATTGTCTTTGGAGGAGGTTATTAGTTTGATGTTTGAAGTGGATAGGTTTCTGAAACTCTTAAGTATTATATTGTTTTATTTTTCTTCTTTCACTTTTATTTATATATAACATAAAATATCAAATTATGGAATTGAAATGATGATGCAGATACCAGTAGACATGGTGACAAACTCAATGATCATAGCGATGTTGGTTCATTCTAAGAATAATACTTCAAACAATTTGATCTACCATATTGGCACTTCGTTAAGAAATCCAATTAAACTTTCAGAAATTCAAGACATAATGCATCTTTATATTACAAAAAATCCATGGCTAAAAAATTATGGAAAGTCCGGGAGTTTGTATGAAAAATTTACATTCAACCCCAATTATACGGAAGATCTTGAATTTCCCCAATACAAGGTATGGGCTCAAAAATTAAGTTACCAGTTTGTATTTACTTTGAATTTTTATTTTATGTTATAACTAATAATTTATTCTAATTTCTCCTTGCTTGTTACGGTGTTAAGGGATCAAGGTTGAAGAGAATAATGAACATGTATCGTCCTTATCTTCACTTTGAGGGCATGTAGGTATCGCAATACGATATCTAACTAATAATAACTAATTATGTTATTGATGTATATATAAAAATGCAATAGTTTTTATTTATTTGTCAACAGCTTTGATGATAAGAACACGGAGAAGCTACGAATGGCAATAAAAGGAGTTGGCAGTGTTGAGAGGAAATTTAACTTGGATCCCAAAAGTATTGATTGGAAGGAATATTTGGTGAATGTTCATTTTCCAGGTCTACTTAAGTATTCTATGCAACCTAAGATGTAACCTTACAAGAACACTTGTCTCTGTTGGAAAGTGGGGTCCCAAAATAGTTTCATACTTTCATACGATTGTGTCGTTTTAAATTGCTAGCTACGATTCTTATTATGTGTTTTATCTGTGTGTTTGTAATGCAAATAAAATAGAAATAATCTTACGTTTCTGTATACATGTTATGTACATTATGATTAGGTATCTTTTAAATTTATCTTTTAAATAATTTTTTATTATTATACTAATTTTAAAAAAATCGAAATAAACACATTTAGATAAATTTAATATTTTTAATTTAAAATACAAATTCAAAAAATAGTTTGAGTAAAACTAAAATTCAACAATTTAATTTTAAACTTTTTAAATTTTAAATTTTTAGTAAATCCCAAAACACAGGTTTCACTCTATTAAACCTTTCACTCCTGTAAAATTTAGATCTGTAGTACGGAACAAGAAAAACACCCATTCAGGTACACTTGAAAAATGTAGCCAAAAGTGAAAAAAAATGATGCCTTAGGCTACGGCTACGCTTTTTGGGCTATGGCTACGCTTTTTGGGGTGATTCCTATTCGGCCGTTGCCTATTCTCAAAAGCTACGCTTTTCTGCACCAAGGGCTACGCTTTTGGCGTTTAGGAATAGGCTACGCTTTTCAAGTGATGCTGTCCAGGACCAAAGGCTACGCTTTTCAGCTTTCATTCTTCCAGAATAGGCTACGCTTTTTAACGCTACTGCATCACTTGTAAAGCGTAGCCACATTGTATACCATGGCTACTTTTTATAAGCGTAGCCTTAGGTCCCTCTTTTTTTTTATATATATACTATAGCTACTATATATAAGTGTAGCCTTAGGTCTCGATTTTTTTTTTTTGTATAATATAGCTACTGTATATAAGTGTAGCCTTAGGTCTTGTTTTTTTTTTTCTATATATAGATATATATAATTATCTAATAATTATCAATACAACATAATAGTTAATATGATTACATGTATAATAATTCTGCATTTTTATTTAGATGAGTTGAATATTATAAAATAAAAATAAATACATAATTATACTAAATAATTTCTTTAAATAATATCAAAATAACCATAATATCACTTAAAATTTACTACTACTAATATCAAAGCTGACACTTCTGTTTCTGACTGTGAAAGTAGAGAACTTAAAATGAATATACAAATATACAAGCGAAACAAATTTGCAGAACATGAAAAGTATTTACAATTTCTTTTGAATTCCGGAGACAAGTCATCACAGTTTGAAGACCAGCATCACCAAATGTATCTGCACTACTACTTCCAAATGATATACCAGCAGCATTGTGCTCCTTCTTTGCCTTCCGAATATGCAAAGCTTCAAGATGGCTATGAAGTATTTTATTCTGAAGGAGGTTGATGACATCAATCACACAAGTAATTTGAAAGAAACCAATGCAATAAAATATAAATAATAAAAACAGTTCACACTATGTGGGCTTGCCATAAGGAAGAAACAGTGTTACTGCCTACTATCAAATACAGTTTATGGACATGCTGTTTAAATTGCATTACAATGTGACCCATTATTTCTTTTATATTTTGAGTTGAAGATAAAGAGAAAATACAGAGTTAGGAGGAAGAGGTCATTCAATCACCGACAGTGGCACAGACTGCACATTGACAGTGATTAACTAGACTTGCTAACTGTAACTGATCTTAGGTTGCAAACTGCAACCAACACTCACCAAAGATACCAAATAAATTAACAGTCCTGTAAATAATGAATTCCTCATATACACATCAATGGACCACAATTTTTTAATGTGTTGGGTAGACAACAGTTTAATACTAGACAATAAGAGCAAGTTAGGACACAATAATTCAACAAGAACACTGAAGGATAACTGAATAAGGCATCAGTCAAACTAAACGGGTGAAAAGAAAACCTGCTCATTTATTTCATCATATTTCTTCTCAGCGTCATTTCTTGCCTTCTCAAGCAATTTCTTCTACTCTTCCCACTTAGCCTTCAGTTGACTCTGCAAAACACAAATATGCAAACAGGGTGAATTATCGGTACATCTATCCAGAAAATCAAACAAACCAAAATTCCAGTAAATTGGAAAGAATATATAAAGTAAGTAGACAAAGTGTAAAACAAACTGACAAATGCAACAGTAAACCATGTGGCTTATAGGGAAATCCCAATGCAAGAAGAAATGAAAAATCCAACTGAACTAGCACTATCAAAGAATCACTAGACACACTGCAAGTTTCACACTGCTAGTATAGCATGAACAAAAACAGCATCCACTTCACCCTGTCATCATAGTTACACATTTACACAATCAAGCCCATAATATCCAAATAACCAATCACATGAAAAAGAAGTTAGCTCTTTTCATTGCCTTGGACACTGTATTATTTAGATGGCATTTGAAATACTAACATCAGAAACATCAGAAAATACTTCTCCAAAAGGACTTTGTACAACAGCAACAAAGGCATACCTTGGGATAACTGGAGCAAGAACAAGTGCAGGATTTTGGGAGAATGCAGCAGTTTCCGAAGCCGCAGCTACCTTGGCAGCATTTTGATTCAAGACAAGAGCTACTGAAATAGCTCCTCCTCCTCCATTCAGGACAGTACAAAATGTTGTGATAACAAAGCAGCATCTTTTTGTAGGTTAAAGATAATAGGAATAATAACTGCAGCACTACCGAGCTTCATAGTATTTTGTTTCCTTTTAATGAACTAAATAGTGCTAATAAGGGAAAAAATTGCTAACATTTCCTATCATTTTATATTAACTTTGCCTATTAAATTAGTTTTCTGTGCAGAAACATTAGACTTGCTTACCGGTCTTTGTATAATTAATGAGTTGTACAGTAACTTCAGTTTGGTTGTCAATCGCTTGTCTGATTTTTTTCACAGTTGCTGAATCTGTTTCAAGTCCTTGAAGAAATCTGAATGACCAAGGAGTATTCAAGTTAAAGATAAACTTGACATAGATAATTTCCAGTTAAATCAACCTCTCGAATGAAATTTTATAATATTCTAAGATAAAATGCAGGATTTTGTGGAAGTGTGGAATATATATGAGGTGTGAACCAACAAAGTGTCAATATAATCAGAAAAGGAAGTTCACCTATGTTTCCATTTCTGTTGTTATTGAACATAGATCAAATTTGATATCTGCCTTTTGCATGTACAAAGCAAATGCTTGCAAGTTATGGATATCTATCATTATGATATGCTGAACTCCAGGATATTGAACCTATTATATACAAAAGAAATCATAATTGAAAAGTTCACTCCCTCTCAATTACAAACACAACATTTTGCAATCTTGATGTTAATATTCTCATCCCAACTATAAGCAGCGTATTGTAACACTGTCATACCAGAATTATTTACCAATTCAATATCATTTTCTAAAATCAATTCCACTAAATACTCCACAAAACCAGTAGATACAAGGAATATAGGATAACTCGATGTAACATTTGTACCTCAGAAGATGAAGAATCGAAGACCCAACCTCCTTCATCAGTATCTAGAGATGCCAGATTACCTTCTTTATTTAGAACAGGCAAACCATGTCCTATTATACAATAAAGGGGTCAACTTATGATAAGAACAAATAACAAAAGTTCTTTTAATTTTTGGACAGAAATTGCAATAAATTGAAATAGCAAAAAATTGTTGTAACGCATAAGAACATCAGTAGAAATGGAAATTAAGAAGAGAAGAAAAAAATGAATGAAAAATCAAAGGAAAAAATTAATCAAGAAAAAAATTATGGCCTGCTAATCTCTGTTGGGATGCAAAAGATTACTAATGAACTGAGCCAGCAACTGAAGATAAGAACAAACCTGAATTTTCTGACGTGCTTCCTTGTGCACTTGAAACTGGATTTGGTCCCTCCATATATAATATTTGACATACCTCTAAACAAAAGATAAAGTAAGAGGTAAGACATAAAACAAGAAGAAGCAAGAGTGTAATACTCCAGAATCCCCAATTTTCGGCCGAACTAGCACATAGCAAAGCTGACCTTACAATCTGACTGGGCAGAACAAGTCCTTTTCCATCAACACATCATTTTTCATTATAGTAATCCATTGACTCCTCAGCAGTTGGAAAGAACTGCAGCACATTTAATTTGCCAAATCTAAGTAAAAATGAGCAGCATAAAGAGAAAGATGGAGTAAATGTAAAGTAGGTTCATTAAATTTAGAAGAAAATGTTTAGATACTACTCACCTTTAAGAATATGAAATCCATTTTCAAAATACTGTACAGAATCTTCACATGTAAAAAAAACCCTTTCAATTGCAGGAATTCTAAGCTGCAATCTCATTCTTGTAAACTCATCCCTTCGCCTTTCCTAAACACAGCACCTGAATAGGCAATCAATTAAAACTAGAACCTTAATCATCAGCAATAAATTCTAATCATAAGAGTTGAATCCCAAATCAAATTCAAATAGAAACCCCAATCACAGATTTTTGAAGCCAAACAGGACGCGAGAACATAAATAGCAAGAGAGATAGAGAGAGAGACCTGGTGACCGGAGAGCTGGTGAACTGCAGTCCGGCAAACATCTCCGGCTTTCTTGAAAGGTCAAAATTGGCCATAAGAATTAAGAACGTAAAGCAAACTGAACCTTTTTTTCAAACTCTGCAACCAAGATTACGGGCACTGATGTTACAATTTTATAGCCCTTTACAACAATTACAGCAGCATCAACTGCAAATTTTACTGCAGCTAGAATTGCAACCAAAAATCCAAACCATGATGGGACAAATAAACTTTTTCTTCAACAAACCATTTAATTTTGTAACAAATTAATTAAATTCATAAATTTAGAAGCAATCCTCCAGCACCGTTGATTACCCTAAACACAGAATTGGGTATTGGATGGAATCAAAACTATTCAAGTGTTTAGAAAATTTTCGTGATCAAATGGTAAAAAAGAATGTCTTGGCCTCAGATGCCGTGAACAAAACACCAAACAAATTACTCGAATCTAATTAACTAAATACAGTTCAATACAAATGTCACCTGAAAAATAAATAAACATCTTAAAATGTCACCCAAACCAAATATGATTTCAGCTCAAAAATGGCGTATCTGGCTCATGCGTTACTCTCAAATTTCAACATTCTAATTGAAATACAAGAAATAAACAAGACCATAGTTGTTGTGTTTGTGATTACAGAGCAGAAACCGGTTACTAAAATCGGAACCCTAAACCCCCAAATTTCAGAATCAAATGAAAATTAATACATACCTAATCGACGACGTGAGCACAGAGAGGACGACGAGAAGCGCAGAGATCGACGACGGTGTGGGCGGCGCGCAACGATCAGTGCAGGAGGGCGAAGAGGAGCGACGGTCAGTGGTTAGTGGTGAGTGGTGTGTGGCGGTGAGTGGTGACTGGGGTTCGATCTTCGCGATGGTGAGGGTTTTCGATTCGCGGGATGTAGAAGGGTTTTCTGAAAGGGTTTTCTTCGCGCGGTGAATGGTGACTCTTGGAGGGTTTTCTTCTCTGAAAGGTGAAAGGGTGATGACGAGCTGAGGGTTTTCTTCTCTGAGTGTGAGCTGAGTTTGAGCTGAGGGTTTTCTTCTCTGAACCCTTCACTAAGGAAAGCAAACGTAAGGAAGAAGAAAATAACCCTTCATTCGAGACCACTGCAAACAGAAGAAGTAGTGAAAACACCGGTCACTCTTGGTTTTCTTCTTTGAAAGGTGAAAGGTGAAAGGTGAAAGAGTTTTCTTCTCTTGGAAGGAAAATTTTCACCAAGTGTGAGCTGAGTGTGCGTCCTTACGCCAGGAAAAAATTAAGAGGGAAAAAATTCACTCAGTGGCAAATTTTTGGCTCTAGATACATTAGGCATCACTTTTAAAATGCACCCAAAACTTAACAAATAGGCTACCCTTTAAAAGCGTCCTCTTTGATACGAAAAGTGAACCTATAGATATCAACCTACGGCTACGCTTTATAAGTGATTTCTAAAATACCTAAGGCTACACTTTTTAAATGATGCCACAATTGTGTATCCTTTTCTCTTATAAAAAGGCAACATGGAGAAAAGCGTAGCCTATTCATAGAATAGGCTACGCTTTTCAAATGTAGTTTAAAAAAAGTGTGGCTGAATGGGTATTGATCCACACTATTCTTTTGTCGCTCTTCATCTTCCCTGACTTCTCTAATAACAGATTCTATCTTTTTAATCTATGTTTTTGTTTGTATAGAAAAAAGTTTCATTTTTATAAGAATGACTTTGAAACTATTATAACTAAATAAATATAATAATTGCTATTTTCACATCCATCTTTTTATTATTTTTGATAATTTTGAATGTGTTTACAAAATATTTAGTTTGCTATTTATTATTTTAGATGTATTTACTTAATTTTACTAAAGAAATTTATATTATATGTATTTTCGAATGTGTTTAAAATATATTTAATTTATTATTGATAATTTTGGGTGTGTCTTGAATATAATTAAAAAATTATACTATAAATCAAATCACTTTTTTTAAAAAATACCACTAAAAACTATAAATAACGTGCTCTTCGTCTTTCACGCCTCCTCTAGTAAAAGATTCTATCTTTTTAATCTATGTTTTTGTTTATATTTAAAGGAGAAAGTTTTATTTTTGTAAGATTTTGAAGCTATCATAGTTAAATAATCATAGTAACTGTTATTTCCACGCTTAATAATATCTATCTTTTTATAATTTTTTATAATTTTAGATGTATTTACAAAATATTTAGTCTGTTATTTGTTATTTTATATGTATTTACTTAATTTTACCAAAAAAATATTATATATATTTTTGAATGTATTTTAGAAACACTTTATTTATTCTTTATTATTTTAGATGTGTCTTAAATATAGTTAAAAAATTATACCATAAATCTTAAAAAAATAATAATAATAATAATAATAAAAGAATAATGATAAAAAAATGAGTTTCCTTAATTAGCTGAAGTAATAACTTTACTTGAGACTTGAGAGAACCTTTGAATCTTAATTACCTGAAGCAATATTTTACTTGAGGGAGCCTTTAGATCATCTCTAATAGGGAACTCATCCCAATCTTTATTTATGGCCCACCTGTCATAAAAAGTAACTCTATATCAATTTTTGCGTCATAAACAGTAAATAGAAACTCAAAGCATATCTCTCTTCTCCATTAGGAATAACTAACTTTAGTCCCTATTGTAGTCCCACTTAATTAATTAATTAAAATAATTAAGATTATATTAGTTATTATTTTTTTTACAATAATATTATTTAAATTTATGAATTTCAAAATAATTCACTGTTAAAAAATATTAATATTAAAAAAATTTATAAAAACATAATTTACTATTAAAAAATATTAATATTAATTATAATTTAATATAATTATTTATTTTAAAGATAACTTGTCACATGATAAATTATCATTGGACCCCATAAGTTCTTCTGAGAAGCAACTCCTTCTCCTCAAACTATGTGGAGGGACTCAACTCCTCTCTTCTCCAATGGTTAGAGGTTCATCACGTCAGAAAAAGTGAGTTGGAGACTCGCCCATTGGAATTGCTCTTATATGCGTGATGTTCTTGTACTAGAGAGAGCTCACCTGCACGAGAAAATATGGCGGTGATGACATCACAAGAAAGAGAATAAAGTAACTGCATTATTATATTGATAGGAAGTTAGCAAAATTTTAGTTGTAAATTTAATTAATAATGTGTTTAACTAAAAAATAGAGATGCGTTTTAATTAAAAGATAATTAAATAATATTATTTAAATAGAAAAGACAGACCAAAAGTTGAATTCTAAAGGATAAATAGCATTTTTTTTATATACACTACAATAGAAATGGTAGTTTGCGGCGGTTTATTTAGGGATTTGCGATAGTTTTAAATCGTCGCGAAATGAAATTCCAGCGGTTCCACAAGCGCTGCTTATTAGAGGGTGGTGATTTGATTTTGCAGCGGTTACGAAACCGCCACTATGTTGGTCAGTGGATTAAAAAAATGCGGCGGTTTTAAAACCGTCACAAATTTATATTGGGTTTTTTAAAAAAATTGCGACGATTTCAAACCGCCGCAATTTCATACACGAGCTTAAAAAAAAGCGGACTAACTACAATAGTTTATACCATTTTTCTTTACTATAACCTACTTTTTTACATTATATTTATTAAACTTGAGATATTAACATAAAAAATACTAAATAAACAATATTAAATTCGTAGATAATTCCAAAACGTTGAGTAAAAAGAACATTTATTTGTAAATTATTTACTCAAAAAATATTGAACAATACAAAATTGCTATGTTAAGAAAATTCTATTAGCTGGATCAAAGCTTTTAGTTGATGCTTTGATCAAATTTAGTAAAGCTTTTAGTTGATGCAGCAGTAGGAGCACTTATACCGACACCAAGGCCTCCATCAGTTGTCGGTCCTCGACTAGACCTACAAATTGTTTCCATCAATCATCCAACGATACAAAACCAAAACGATCTAGTTTAATTAAAAAAGATATAGGAAGTCATTCAATTAGAAAATTTTCGGATTGAATATACCAAATGTATTCAATTCCCTTAGATAGAGATTCAACAACTGGGCCAGAATTTGCCAGAACAAGCTGTGTTCAAACATAGAACAATTAAAGAAACTCCTTTTGGTAAGATACTAGTTGTCCATGATAATATGATCAGCTTGAATTATTGTTGATTTTATTTGTTTCATATAGCAACCATAATATATATTTTGGTTACCTCAATATCTCTCTTCTCAAGACTTCTATGTAACTCTTCAAGGGCATGGATGTCACTAGTGTCTATGTCAGTAACAGCTGCACAAAGAACATAAATTATAAGTTAGTTAATGCTTATAGAAAACTAACAAACCAGAACAGTATGTTCTTACTAGACATAAAAATCAGACAAAAATCAAGGTAGAGAATAGAGACACTCACGTGACATTTCAACAATAAAAAACTGGATTTTTGTTTGGTAGTCTCCTTTACCTTGTTCTTCTTCATCCATCAACCATCTTAGTATCCTGGAAGAGTGAAATCACATCACTTTCAAATGCCACCTGAAAAATATTAGAGTAGATTAGTAAGCAGAAACTCAAGCAAGTACTATGAAGTAAATGAACTAAGAGGAAATTACTTGAAGTCACATTAGGACAAAGGGCAAGAAGGAGTCTTGATAATGTTTCAGGAAACACATTGCAAATTATTCCTATGCCACTGTCACTTATGCCAGATCTGTAATGAAGGATAATCATTAGAATATGTTCCAGAAGTGTAAGAAAATTGAAGGAAGGGGGGAGGCAAACTACAATTAAATGTTGTATTGAGTTTTACTGTATATTTTTGTATGCATTGAGTTTCATCCAAAACTTATTAACAATGAGAATGAATTAAAGTAGGTACGATACATACCCACTGAAATCAAGCAGTTCTAAATTAGGGTAGCTAGAAGCAATAGCAGCAACAGATGCATCAGTAATTTCAGATCCGAGAACAAGAGAAAGTATTCGCAGCCCCCTGATGATTCCACATTTAATGAATTCCAATAAGTTTACCAATCAAATGGATTTTGTATCACACATCAACTCATTATAACAAAATAGAAGAAAAACAAAACTGAAATGTTCATTGAATTTATGACAAATAGGCTTGACATAGCATGTTTATCCTGTTGGATAAGAGCCTGGGATTTCAGATATGTAAATTGAGGTTGGGAATAAATTAAGGTTTGATCCCAAAGTCTTCATTGCAAATTTCATGATCTTTGTGTGTGAATGTTACATACAGGTTATGCTTTATGGTTATTATATGATTCAGTTTCATTTCATATACATCCTTTGACATGCCATATAAATTAGAAGTAGGAGGTCTTCCATCCGAAATTTGTAGATGTTTGATGCTTGCACAATATGTATGAACTAGTAGATGTAAAAAGTTCAGAATATTGTGATTAAAATTTCTATGTGAACAAAATTTGTTAAACACAGTCGGAAAATGGAGTTCAAGATTACAAACCTCAATCGAACAGCTGTAAAAGCAAGCACAACAGCATGAGAAAGCCTTAAAGCAGCTTATATGTATATTCTGCAATCTTGAACAATTTTTGCCCAATTCTTTAATCATAGTTGTTAGATCAGTACTATCATTTTGTTGTCGAGAAAACTTCAATGAAATCTCTCTCAACCGAGGATAGTTAAATACCTAACATTTCAAAGCAACTGGCAGTAACTAAAGTTCCCTCTCAATGCCTGCTCAATTCAATCAATCTAAAGTTTGATCACACCATACAATATCAAGAGGAGAAAGGAAAGGTACCAATCACCATTTTAGAAAGAGAATACAAATCTGACAGCCAAAGGGTAGTAAGACTAGCCGAACAGAATACAAATAAAGCCACCCATGTTAGAAAAACCTTCCATCTTGAGGAATTTGAGGAAATTCTAGTTTTCTCCTATGCTTAATGACTATCAGAAAAGATGAAACTCGCTGTATTTTAAATAAAAAAATAAAGGAAAAATCCTAGATTATCAAAGCAATTATTTTAGCACGAAAATAACCACTGATAACCCTGGATAATCAAAGTAATGGAAAAAAAAACTTTGTAAATGCTAAAAAATGAACACAATCATAAATTCTCATTTAACTAAAACAAAAATGAAACAGCATCTAAATCATTTGTGTTACTGAACTTACCCATAATCATACATCTTCATAAAAAACAATGAGCCATTACAGATATCACAAGAGAACTACTATTTTCTCTTCCAAGTATAGTTTTCAACACTTTTCAAATAGAGATTAACAAGAAAAAAAAGTCTTTAAAACTCAAAATCTCATAAAAAAAACAAGGACTTCATCATTTTCATCTAACTCTTCAAAATTAGCATTCAAATCAAGTGGCAAATTCAAGATATATAATCTATTGAATATAAAATATGGAGAGAAAAATTACTCCTCAAATCACCTCTGATTGTTTTAAGTTGTTAATTGAAATGTAACTTTCAGTGTTCAATCAATTGACAAATCTAAGAATCCAAATATAAAGGTGAATAAGAAAACGAAGACCTAGTAAAGAAAAAGAAGGAAGAAGGAGAAGAACCTAAGATGGTGGTGGTGGCAATGGAGCTAGCAGTGACGGAGGCCGAAGGCGACTGTGGCAAGAAACTCGTGCAGCTGCAGCAAATTTGAACCACGGATAGAGTAGATTTGGCTGAAGAGAGGAAGCATGGGAGCACCGTTTTGGGGTCAGGGCTAGCAGAAATAGCACCAATCGAAGCTCATGGAGTAAGGGTTAGGGTTAACAAGATTTGGGGTGCTCATGGAGCACCTTTACACTTGTAATCTCGAAAATTCTTGATTTCGTGAACAATTTTAAAACAAAAAAGAAAACAGAACAAAATTGAAAGACAGATTTTTTGGATACCAATAATATGAACCAAGAAGCTTAACAGACCTAATGATGGGACTAGAGGAAGCAGGGAGCAGATTGGTGATAGACCCACCAGCAAGGGGAAGCACAATGCAACTGGTACTGACGAGCACGGCGGCAAGGATTCGTGCGCGGAGGTGTGTTTCGTGCCTCTGCTCCTGTTTGTGTTTGCCCGAGGAACAAAAGAAGGAAAGCTGTTGATTCTTCACTATATATACCCAAAACGATTGAATTGCAGTGATTTTTACCACTACAATATTTTGGGTCTATGGCCACGGTTTTTTTGGTCACAGTTTTTTAGAGTGACAAAAAAAAAGCTATGGTCACGGTTTTTTAAAAAAAGGTGGCCTAAAAGGGTCTATGGTCACGGTTTTGAGGGGTGACCTAAAGGGGTCTATGGTCACGGTTTTTTACAGTGACCAAAAAGAGTCTATGGTCACAGTTTTTCAAAAAAAGGTGACCTAAAAGGGTCTATGGTCACGGTTTTGGGGGTGGCCTAAACAGGTCTATGGTCACGGTTTTGGAGGTGGCCTAAAAGGGTCTATGATCACGGTTTTGGGGGTAACCTAAAGGGATCTATGGTCACAGTTTTTTACAGTGACCAAAAAGGGGCTATGGTCACGGTTTTTCAAAAAATGGTGACCTAAAAAGGTCTATGGTCACGGTTTTGGGGGTGGCCTAAAAGGGTCTATGGTCACGGTTTTGGGGGGTGGCCTAAAAGGGTCTATGGTCACGGTTTTTGGGATGACCTAAAGGGGTCTATGGTCACGGTTTTTTATAGTGACCAAAAAGGGGCTATGGTAACGGTTTTTAAAAAAAAGGTGACCTCAAAGGGTCTATGGTCACGGTTTTGGGGGTGACCTAAAGGGGTCTATGGTCACAGTTTTTGGGATGGCCTAAAAGAGTCTATAGTCACAGTTTTGGGGTGACCTAAAGGTGTCTATGGTCACAGTTTTTCAAAATGGTGGCCTAAAAGGGTCTATGGTCACGGTTTTGGAGGTTGACCTAAAGGGTCTATGGTCGCAGTTTTAATCATTTGAGTTTGAATTAATGAAGATTTTTATGTATTTTTATAATTTTAAATATTTTATCTTTTAAAAATTTTAATAATTAAAAACTAATAATAATTTTATATGATTTATTTTAAATATTAAAATTTTAAATTTAATTTTATAAATAAAAAATTAAGTTGAATACTATTAATTTTAAATTAAGAATTATTAAAACATAAAACTAAGTAATAGTTGACAAAAAATATTATATTTTTAAAATAATTTAAATAAATTATGATTGATTTTCAATTATTATTCTACTTTTTAATTTTACTAAATTTTTTACATTACTTTAGTTCTAACCCTAACCTTAAGCCTAATTACTATTTAAGAATATTTTTGTAACTAAATTAAGTTTTGATAATTCGAATTTAAATTAATTTAAATTTAAAAATTTTAATAATTGAAAAATTTAAATTGATATCTTCGAATTTAAACAATATTTTATAAGTTGTGATTAGTAGATTCATTTTATAATTTAAATTAAGAATAATTATTTAAACCTAATAATATATTAATAAGTAAAATTATATGTTTTGAAATTAATTTTTAAAATATTATATTTAAATTCTAAATTATTAATCTATCTTAAATATTTTATAAAATTATTATATTACTCATGTATATTTTATCCTAATTCTAAATTCCCAAATCACAACTTAACATTACCCTAATATCACAAAATCCCTAATTGATACCCTAATTTTACAAAATGCACAATGCATACGTTCAGAGAAAAGGAAAGAAACGAGAAGCAGAGGGGAAACGGGAAGAAGAAGAGAAGAGGAGGGGAAGGGAGTCGTCGCGCCTTGCCCGCCCGTCGTCGCCGTTCCGTGGAGTTCGGCTTGGTCCCGGTTGAACAGGGATGAAGGAGAGGCGTCGAGAGAGAGATGCGATGGAGGTCAAAAGGAGGAGCTGCCATCACTGCCATCTCGTCCATGGAGCCGCCGTCGTGCTTCGAGGTCATCGCTCTGTGTCACTGAGAGAAGCCTGAGATTGAGATGAGGGAGACACGAGTCAAGGACTGCGATGATGAGGAAAAGTCGCCGTCACCTTCACTGGAGCCGCGATCGCTGTCACCGTTCTGCATTTCCCTGAGCCGCTAATACCACCATATTCTTCCAATTTCATTCATGTTCCGTGAGAGTTGGCTACTGCAGTTTCTGTTTTGGGGTTTTCCGCCATTGAAGCTACCATCAACAGCGCCACTCTCCATTTTGATTCCAATTTTGTAATTCGAAAACCTGTAATGTTCTCTACCCTTAATTTTGTTGCATTTTGTTTATCTCTGCATTCTTATTTTGATTCCATTAATAAGCACCTCTGTCTTAGTATCGCTGAGTTCTGCTTAAATGGTTGAAATTGTCACTGCTGTGGGCATAATCAAAGTTGGTGCCGCTGCCGCCGTTCCGGATTGCGTTAAAATTGACATTGTTGCTGTTCCAGTTGATGCGGCTGCCACTGTCCTTGGTTGCAGTAGGATTATCACTAATGAAATTAGAAACAAAATGGGGGTTGTCTTGTTCAAATTATGCGATTGCGACATCGAGGTAGGGGGTTTAATTTAAATGGTTTTTAATTTAAGAATGCCCACAAGGTTTATTGAGTAACTGCAAATAGGTTTAATGGCTGTGAGTAATTGATTGATTATATGAATGTTGATTTATGATTGAGATTGTGATTAGAATGATTGAAATTTTGATTGGAACTCTGATTGAATTTATTGATTTTATGAAATTGATTATGCGTGGATTATGAATTGTTTGCTGAGAGATTGTTGTGAATTCTGTATTTTGATGGATTAAATTGAAATTGTTACTGTTGAACTGGTTATTTGATTATTGTAACGGACTTAGTTGGTGATTGATTGGAGTTGGGTTTAAAGAATAGTTGGAGGGCTGAATACTTCTGCAATAAATAATTCATGTCAATGCTATTTCCTGTGCTTGCCAAATTAGTTTTGTTGATAAACAGTTGTTGAGTTTATTTGCATGTTTCTAGGCTCAACGTGCAGGTTGCCTGTTGAAGAAAATTCTGCAAGTCATTGAGTTGCATGTTTCACATCAAGCAAAAAGCATAAAAAATGTAAGATTAACTTTATATGTTCGTTGCCTCCCTAGAGAATTCAAGTTTTTTAGTTATCCTTGAAGAATGACTGTTTTACTATGTTGCATATATGAAGGAAAACAATATTTTCAAGGCTCGTGAGGAGAAGTACCAATCAAGAATAAATGCACTTGAAACTCTTACGGCTGGGGCCACTGAAGAGAATAAGGTAGTTTCTTTGTTGATTAAGCTGGGGGTGTGAAACTTTGCTGTAGGGAATAGAAATGCATATGAGTTCTGTTGCTGAGAAGGTATTTCTTTATAGATCCTCATTTTTGTTAGAAGTTAAAACTTGAAGTTGTTATTTTCAGCATGATTAAGTAGCTCAAATTGATTAGACTATCAGCTCATGTTGCTTATTGTACACAAAGCTAGTTTTTATGTAAATTTGTTTGAAACTATGCAGCATTGTTACCTTTGTATATAATAAAGTTCCTATAATTGCAAAAGGACTACCTTTAATAATTTTTAAAAGCAAATGATGATTTGATTAATATTGAAATGCTTTAGCATTTAAAATTACAAAACATGTTTTCCAGCTTCCAACTCTAGTTCTGTTTGGCTACTAACTTCAGTCAGTTGTTTCTTCAGGTTTCTTTGCAGCTTGAACAAAGTAAGTTTTGTCGATTGCCAATCTAGAGCTTTTCAGGTTTGCTTTGTTGTTTATATTGCTTCATTTTTTATTTCCATTTTCTTTTTACTTGTGCTATATTTATATTATTTGGTGCTTTATAGGAATTGAGAGCTGCAATGAAGTCTGTCAAAAATGAAGTGTTAAAAACAAAAAGAAGCTACTCAGAGGATTTCAAGTACTTTGGTAATATATACTGTATCTCTTCAAGTACTTTATATTGTTTTATGATGTGTCATATACTATGATGTGGATGTGTGTTGTATAGTGTGTACTAACTATTATATGTGTGATGTATATATGTTTTTATGATATGTTTTTTTTCCTAAGTTGAAGAAGAATAAATGTAGGTGTTTATGTCTAATGTGACTTTATTTTGCATGTTAATGAAGCAGGTGCTGAGCTTTCAAATGGTAAAGTGGCTGAAACAAAAGTTCTCGAGCGTTGAGAAGAAAGAATAGCAATACCAGAAACAATCTATCCTAGCAGAGTCTAAGTTGTATTGCTCTCACACCTATGGAACAACTCTGTTAATAGTGTCTATTTAGTGTTACTATATATATCACTGTGTATAAAACTAAGATTGAGACAAGTGTATTTACTCAACTATATTGATATGTTAGCTGGTTACTTTAATTACAACTTATCTTAATTGTTGATTATCTTTTTTTATTTTTAGATTTATTTTGTAATTATCATCATTTTGGGATGTGATTATGCTTAAAAAAAAATTTTAATCTCATAAAACAAAATAGGTTATGGTCACAGTAAAAACCGTGACCACAGATAAGGCTATAGTCACGGTTTTAAGGTGGGATGACCATAGAGGCTATGGTCACGGTGAAAAACCGTGACCATAGATAGGGCTATGGTCACGGTTTTAAGGAGTGGTGACCATAGAGGCTATGGTCACGGTTTTAAGGAGGGGTGACCATAGAGGCTATGGTCACGGTTTTAGGTGGGGTGACTATAGAGGCTATGGTCACGGTAAAAACCGTAACCATAGATAAGGCTATGGTCACGGTTTTAAGGTGGGGTGACCATAGATAAGACTATGGTCACGGTTTTGAGGAGGGGTGACCATAGAAGCTATGGTCACGGCCAAAACCGTGACCATAGATAAGGCTATGGTCACGGTTTTAAGGATGGGTGACCAACTGACCATAGAGGCTATGGTCACGGCCAAAACCGTGACCATAGATATAGCTATGGTCACGGTTAAAAATCGTGGCCTAAAGTGTCAAAATATAAAAATTGTAACCGTGACCATACGTAAAAAAACCGTGACCATAGATCTATGGCCACTGTGGAATAGGCCACGGTAAAAAAACCGTAACCATAGGTCCAAAACCGTGACCATAGATCTATGGTCACCCTTTTCACTAACCGTGACCATAAGCCTTTTTTTTTTTTTTTGTAGTATACTGAACAACTGCTATCCAACACAGTACCACAGCTGAAGCCAAACCGCAGCTCAGAACCAACGCAATTCTACCAATTTGAGGCGAGTTCGAACACGGACGCTAATTTCTGGCCGCTGTCCTCCGCTTCTCTTGTTTATATAAATACATATATTATTCAATTTATTTTTAATATATATTTATATTTAATATATATTTTTTGTTAGTGGTTGATTTTAGTATACACTTAATATGTTTGATTCTGTTAGAAAATTATTCATATTATTTTGTTCTATCAATTTAAATTTTTTGAAAAATTAATTTTTTTCATATTTGTTTTGTATTAATTAGATAAAAATATTTAAAATTTTTCATTAATAATAAGTTTATCATATGCTATTAGAACACATGTATGTTAGCTAAACTTATAAATTATTTTAGTTTTAATTTTATTTTTAATATTTTAATATGTTTTTAATTATATACGTATAGATGTAACAATAATATTTGTCGTGACAATTCTACGGTGCTATGTTAGATTATCATTGTCACATTAACACATGTTTAAAAAATGTCAAAAACATGCTTTACCTTTAATAGTGTATCGATATCTCATGTTCAACGCTTAAATTCTTGAGATTACTACATTTTATCTTTACATTTATTTAAATGACCAAGCTAATGACTCAGCCATGACTCGTATATATATATACATGTTGAATGGATGAAGTGTCCTCACAAGAAAATAATTTTGGCTTAATATGAAGCATTTAATTCAATAATCAAACCAAAAATATATTTTCATATGATTAAATCTACATCACACAGTTGAACTAATTATTATAATTTTATTCTCATGTTCTCATATAATAAAACAATCAGTTTACATATATATGAATACATTTTGTTTTAAAAAAAAAAAAAAGGATCAAACGAAATCCTTTAACATGAATTACATATTTTCATATGGTATATTTGAACAAAACAATTTTATATATAAAAGTGAGAGTGAGTGATAACAAAAGAAAACAAAAAAAATTAAAATAACTAATAATACAAACACTAAATATATATGGTATAATTTAAGAATAATGCTACGCCTCTAATGTATTTTTCTAATGTATTTTCTTATATCATATATATTTAATGTTTCTTTATTATTAGTTATTTTAGTTTTTTGTTTTCTTTTGTTATCATTCAAACAAAAAAAAGTACATAAGAAAAATTAGTAATCCGTTTTCTGTAAGCTTTATTTTATAACACGAAAAAAAAAATCAATTGCTTTACAAAATTATTACTATAACAACAATAATAAAGTCTTGTCCCAATAGATATGATTGGCTATATGAATCAAACGATGTCATTGAGCTCTATCATCTATTATGTCTATAGAGAGACTGTTTACATGTAGATTTCGTTTGACCACCTCAAGAATGGTCTTTCTAAATTTTTCTCTGTCTTTCATCCCTTATCCATCTTCCATCTCATCCACCCTTTTGACTGGGTATTCTGTCAATATTCTTTTCATATGTCCAAACTACCAGAGACGCAATTCTACCATCTTTTCCATAATAGGTGCTACTCCAACTCTCTCTCTTATATCTTCATTCCTTATTTTATTCAATTGCGTGCGTATGACCACTCATCCATCTCAACATCTTCATCTCTGTCACACTTAACTTATGTTCGTGTTCTCCTTTAACTACCTAACACTCTATATCATAAAGCATAGCCAGTCTGATAGCAGTGCGATAGAATTTACCTTTAAGTTTTAAAGGCACTTTTTTGTCACATATAAAATCAGACGCACTCCGCCATTTTGACTAACCTGCTTGGATCCTATGATTTACATCCTATTCAATCTCTCTATTATCTTGTATGATGCACCTAAGATACTTAAAATTTTTAACTTTTCGTAGGATATTTTTTCCAATTTTTACCTCTATATTAGGGTTTTCATTTCGACAGCCGAACTTACATTCCATATATTCCGTCTTGCTACGGCTTATGTGCAAATCATACACTTTTAGAACTTCTCTCCACAAATCCAACTTCTTATTTAGGTCTTTTCTTGACTCTCCTATAAGGACGATATCATTAGCAAAAAGCATGCACCATAGTACAGGTTCTTGGATATGCTCTGTGAGTACTTTCCAGATCAATGTGAAAATGTATGGACTTAAAGATGATCTCTGTTGTAATCCTATACCAATAGAAAATTTATTTGTCACACCACCTTGAGTCTTCATTCTTCACACTAGTTGTAGCCCAATTATATATGTCTTTAATTGCACGAATATATGTAATCCTTACTCTCTTCCTTTCTAAAACCTTCCATAAGACCTCCCTTGGCACCCTATCGTACGTTTTTTTCAAATCAATAAACACCATATGTAGATCACTTTTATTACTATACGATACCTCTCCATCATCCTTCTTAATAGGTATATCGCTTTAGTGGTGGATCTGCCTAGCATAAAATTAAATTGGTTCTATATTACTTGTGTCTCTTATCTCAGCCTCCGTTCTATCACCCTTTCCCATAATTTCATGGTATAACTCATGAGCATGATCGATCCCTCTATAGTTTTTGCAATTTTGTATATCCCCTTTATTCTTATAGATAGGTATCAAAGTGTTCTTGCTTCACTTATTTGACATCTTCTTTGACCTTAAAATCTCATTAAAAAGCTTGGTTAACTAACTGATACCTTTCTCTCCAAGACTCTTCCAAACTTCAATTGGAATATTATTGGGTCCTACTCCCCTACCATTTTTCATCCGTTTTAGAGCCTCTTTTACCTCGAAATTTCAAATCCTTCGATAGTAGTCGAGTTTTGATCTTTTTTCCTCATGCATAACCGACCAAGACTCGAAAGAGTCTTCTGTCTTTTATTAAATAACTCTTAGAAGTAGCTCTTTCACCTTTTATTAATCTTCTCCTCTTGAGTCAAAATCTCTCCGTCTTTATCCTTTATGCACTTAACCTGATCCAAGTCTCTTATTCTTCTTTCACGGCTCTTTGTGATTCTATATATACATTTTTCTCCTTCCTTCATGCATAAAGACTGGTAAAGACCCTCATATACTCTTGTTCTTACTTCACGTACAGTCACTTTTGTATCTTTCTTAGCCACCTTATATTTTTCTCAATTATCTGCATTGTGGCACAAAGACCACTCCTTAAAGCACTTCCTTTTTACCTTTATCTTTTCTTGTATACTTGCATTCCACCACCAAGACTCCCTGTCTCTTGGTCCTATCCCTCTAGATTCACCAAAATTTTCTTTTGCTATTCTTCTAATAACTTCTACCGTTTCCCTCTACATCTCCTCTGCACTTCCATCCCCATCCCACTTTGCCTTTTCTCCTACTCGTCTTAGGAAGCTTCTTTGTTCTTCACCTTTCATCCGCCACCACCTCCACTACAAAAAAAAAGGGTTAAAATGGCGGTTTTTTAAGGTAATTACGGCGGTTACAACCGCCATTATTGCCGAAAATGGCGCCTCCAAGAAACGCCGGAATTCTGGGCGCCATTCTGGTTATTACGGCGGTTTTCTGAAAACCGCCGTAATAACCAGTGGATAATACGGCGGTTTTTTGGCGGTTAAAATGGCGGTTTGTAACCGCCGTTTTTACCTGGGTTTAATGGCATCCTCCTCGTTTAAAATGGCATTTATAACCGCCGTTTTTACCCAGGTTTAATGGCATCCTCCTCGTTTAAAATGGCGGTTTGTAACCGCCGTTTTTACCTGCATTTAATGGCATTCTTTTCGTTTAAAATGACATTTCTAAACGCCGTTTTTACCATGGTTTAATGGCATTCTTTTCGTTTAAAATGGCATTTTTTAACTGCCGTTTTTACTATTATTTTTATCTTGTTAAATAAATAATTTTTTTATTAAAATTCCACAATAACAAAATCATAATCTATAGACAAAATATTATATAACTCAAAAGTATTAAACATAATATATGATTTTTTAGTATTACAAATAAAAAGTAATAACTCCTATACAAAGTATCAAACTAAGAAATATTGTTAGTTCTATTACATTGGGAGTTTTCCTAGAGATGCTCAACAAATTTGCTACAGATCATTCCAACATTTTCATTGTTCATACTCATCATCACTGTAAGCTCAACAAATTTGATTTTTTTAGTCAACTCATCATCATCCTTAAGATTTCTATCTAGGCCTCCATTTGCATCTCGTCTCCTTTTTGCAGAATCAGCACTGCCATTGCTGCTTTTATCCAACTTGTAATACTCATTAATAGTATTTTCAATGGTTTCTAGTATCTGATCACCATAATTGCTTACCTTGGCCCTGTGTTAAACAGAAACATCTGTGAATGCCAACTCAGTTAACCAATACATTTGATTAATTCGTAGAATGAACTTACTTGCTCATGCCATTGAGTTCAAGGAGTTCTTCCTTTGTTCTTAGTACTTTCTTGCTCATCAGCTGCAACAGAGAATTACTATATATATAACAGAAACAGCAGCTCATCAGATGCTTAGCATTCAAAGACAAAATTTCAATTGAATTAAACTATTCATAATCCATTACTGCACAAGATTAAATGAGCTCTATACAGAGAACTTGTGTAACTAACCAGAATACGTGGTGAGCCAAGACATTGTCTCCAGATTCACCAAGAATAGTTGCCCGCAGCAACCGCAGTGCTGAGTATAACTTTGCTGAAAGATTCTGAAATAAAGTTCTATCAAAGACAATTCAAGACAGATTAGAAAATTGAACAAAAAGGACCGTAAAGAAAACCCATTATATACCATGTCAACTTGAGTTTGGGGCTGAGCAGGAGTATCAATTTGATGATTATTTTGTTTTCCAGATGTCAGAGATCCTTTAGTTGGAGTGAACTCGTACTTCGCTAATTTTGATGCTTTTATGGACGATGGGAACCTACAACATTTCAGGATGCTATTAAGTAGGAATATAATGCTAAGAAAGAGTGTGTTGTAGATGTTAAAAATGAGGCTAGAGAAGATTGAGACAAGAATTCAAAGTAACTTTGATGTATCAAGCTAACAATATCTGAGCGCTAACAGAATTGGACCCCCAAAATTCTGACTGACAGATTCAATCAAGAAATAGCTTCATGAGATCGACAAACCTCCATATAATTCTCTGGCCCCCCAGCAACAGGTTGCGGACCTTGGGGTCATTTACCTGCAAATTTAAGTATTGGCATTTTAGCCTTTAGCAATCCTTATCAATACAAAGCACTTGAAAAAGAACAGTCAAGCATATAAGAAAGGCATTTACTGCACCACACAAACCGGATAGTAAATAAAATAAAGCAATATGTTGCAATTTCCAACAGACAATTATATTTACAAAACAAGGAATGCGATTACTGGAGTACAAAACATTTGCCCTAATGCTTAATCACACCAAAAATGTTGCATATAAGGTAAGGCATCCATGAATAAGTATGGAATGAAGATAAGGAGAAATAGTGTCTTTACATGGTACCTAACTGAGCTACATTAGCATGCTGCTTTACTAATTTACAAAAGGCATCTATACTCAAAATCAAGGACGCTTCCTTTTCCTGCAAGCAAATGACAATGCATAAGCACCTAATAATTTACCATAATGAACAATTCAAGGTCAACTATGAATGAGACCACCAGAAACCTAAGCAATAAAGAGAAAGAACCTTCTCAAAGTAGTATATAATTACAAAAAGACTATATAGATCCAAAAAAGCATTCACATATATACTCAATCATCATCTATAAAATACAATAGCAACATCATAAAAGATCAATGAAAATTAAAATACACAAAAGAACCAGCATTCTTTGTTTCTTCCTACTAGAGCATGAAAATTTAAACTAAAAAGTCCTTATAAGATTTAAACTAAAAATTTAAACTAAAAAGTCCTTATAAGATTGGATGAAACAGATTATACCTGGAGGAGCATATCCAATAGTTCCCTTTAACACAGTTGTGCTAGATTGATTATGAGGATCACCATTAGTCATTGAGAGAAGCCTTGCTAGTTCTTTTGAAAAACAGAATAAATGAAAAAACAGAATAAATATTATTAAATTACTAAATTAAAATAATTGAATTAATGACTTAAAATGTTAACAAAAAATAATAAATTCTACTAGTTCTTTAATTTTTTCTTATAAGCTAATTAATCTATAATGTGAACGTGGTTATCTGGCTAGCATTATAGTGATCTATATATGCTTGGCGGCAAAGTAGTGTACGTAGCATATAATTATAATTTGGTCAATTACTAACAGCTATATCACTAGCTATGTTCATATAAAAACTTGTTCAAATTTCCATTAATTAAGCTAAGCATTATACAGTAATAACTAATAACATGTGAATGAAATAGTAGGTGCATTCGGACCAAGGAAAAAGCTCATGATGCTTATTGCTTAGCTTCTAAATCGTTTAACAACTCAATAGACTAGTAATTCCGTGTTGAATTTGTACTCGAATATATATATGTAAAGGATATATAACTCAGAATTTCTGATAATACAAGAAAAATATGCTACAAAATGACAGAGTTTGCTTTGACTAAATATGCTGTCATCTGGCACCAGAAAAACTATAAATTCCATAAAAAGCTAAAAGAAATGTGCACAGTTAAGAGTTGACTTGACTAAGAGTTAGAGAAATCCTTTCTTAAAGCATGAATTTTAACAGAGCTAAGAAAGCGCATATGAAAGGATCAATTAAGAAAGAAGATAAAGAAGAGTCGAGAGAAGAGTACCTGGGTGGAGCCATGGAAATTGAGAAGCTGGTTTCTGCTTTCTTGAGAAACTAAAATTAAGAGTACCTGCGTTTGTGAAGCAGTTGAAGATAGAAGCCAGAAGAAGAAAACACACAAAACCCAAAAATATCATAAAGAATGAAATTAATTTCATATATAGTTTATGAAAACACACAGAACCCAAAGATAGATACTATAGTCACTTCAGAATATGATAAATATACATCCTTGTATTTCAGAGTAACTACTAACTATACAAAATTCAATTTAATATATTATAGGAAAATCGGAACTGAAAGATCATTTAAGTAAAAATGGATGCCAAAAGTTCATATTTAAGTGAGGAAAAGCTATGCCAACACCATCATCTAGTTAACTTGCAACAGCACACTCTTAACTCCTTACATCACCAACCAAGCACCTAACAAATTAACATCAATGTTTTCAAAAATGTTTGATCCTGATTTTATGCTATCCCTTATTGGCAATTCTTGGCCCTCAACTTTCACTACTTCTGTATTATTCACATTGTCTTTGCTTTTTTCCCATACCACAGTGTATAGCCCACAAACAATTACAATAGCTCCAATTACGTTGTAAATTAACAAGTTAGTATATTTATTAACTGACTAGTGTCTCAGCAAGAACTAAACATAATTAATGATACCCTATTATAGACTTTCATATGGAACTGACCTTCCAAGATGAATTTGCTCAGCCAAGACAATGGTACCCAATACAGCAGTGATAATCATAATTAGAGGAATGAAAGAAGTCACAAAAACTGGTCCACGTTCCCTGGTCACAACTCCTTGTACATAATATGCGATTCCAAAACACACCACTCCCTGGTTGAAGAGCATTAAATTATTTATAAATTAAATCGCCATACTAATAATAATAATTAAATTAAACCAAGATAATAAGTCTAATATATTACTCACAGAATAAACACAAGCAAGAAGCCTTGAGTCCCATCCAATGGACCAAACACTCATATCACGCTCGAATATATATAAAGGTTGCAATATAAAGGGGTTTAGGGCTAACTGTAACCACTTTAATTAATTCCTAACAGCCGACTGAGTCAGTTATAGAGTTGCAAGGGAAAAAAAGAGAAGGAAATTTACCCAGAGAATAAAACAATGGCTCAAAATTCAACACTACAGCAAAGATCGTGAACATGCAGCAGAAAACGTTAGAAATTTCTCGTGCATTATTGCCGCATCCAACAGCCAAGGCCAAACAATCTGAAAAAGAATTAAGTATTTAATGAAATTTCAACCTCAAGTGCTTAATTATTGAACAAATTAATCCCTAATTTAAAAACCTAATACATGCAATGGAGGAGGTGGAGGCGATGGCAATGCTGTGGGAGGAGAGGATCTGCGTAGCAGCGGCGAGAAGGAGCAGTTGACGGTGACATCGAGATCGGCAGCGTGAAGGAGCAGTTGGCTGTGGTGTTCTGAGATCTGAGGAAGCGGCGGTGGAGGTCGAAAGTAGCGGTAGCTAGCGGAGGACGAGACGAGCGAGGGAGATCAGAGAACGAGCCTTCATCAATCGTGTATCGTGCATCAGAGAGCGGTAGTAAGTGAAGAAGGGGATGGTAAGTTTTGATTTTATACATTTGTGATAACGGCGGTTCAAAACCGCCCTAATTATCAGAACCGCCACAAAATACAAAATCAATTATGGCAGCAACAAAAAATGCCATAATATCCGGACATTACGGCGGTTCTTTAAAACCGCCGTAATATCAATGCCATTTTAAACTCTTTTTTTTGTAGTGCTCGTCCCTGGGTTCTTCGTATGATGTCTTTTCCTCAACTTTTACTCAATGCAAAAATTCATGACGAGTATCTTATGTTGTGTTGTTAAATTCTCTCCATAAATAATTTTATAATTAATGCAAAATTTTTGATCAACTCTCCTCAACAAAAAAAATCGATTTAAGAGCTTGTCATCCACTCCTATAGGTTATAAGATGTTTGTCTCTCCTTTTAAAACATGTATTTGCGACGAGAAGGTCAAATGTTGAGAAAAAGTCCAAAATAGTTTTATCCTCGATATTGACCACCCCAAAATCATGGCCTCCATGAATACTTCCACATCCAGTCATTTCTCTTCTAACATGGCCAATTAAATATCCTCCTAAGAAAATCTTATCTCTCGAAAGTGTGTCTTGGACCAAACTCTCTAAATTCTCCCAAAACCTTATCTTGTATTGCTCGTCCAAACCCACTTGCGGTGCATAGGCGCTAATCACATGAAAAGTACCTCCTACCACTATAAATTTGATAGAGATGATTCGATCTCCTACTCTCTTGACATCCACTACGTCCTTCTTCCACTGCTTATCCACGATAATACCTATCTCATTCCTATTCTTCACCTTTTTTGTATACCCAAGTTTAAACCCGAAAGTATCCAACTCCCTAACTTTCGCATCAACCCATTTTGTTTCTTGTAGGCACATGATGTTAATTTCCTCCTTGTCATGGTATCCACCATCTCCATGGATTTTCCTATTAAAGTGCTTATGTTCCATGTCCCAAATCTCAACCTTATATTGCTCCGATCTTTACCTTTATATTTTTCTTTGTAAATTAGTTTATTTACCCTCGTTCGTTCACGAAACTGCAGGAATCCTTACTCATTTAATACTATATCCGGGTACCAATGCAATAGCTCTAACTCATTTGACACTGTACGCGAACCATACTAATTATTATAATTTTATTCAAATGTTCTCGTGTAATAAAACAATCAGTTTGCATATATATAAAATTGTTAATGAATCCTGTTTAATTAAAAGATGCTGTATTTATTGCGTGCAACAATAAGATGCTGCCCAAAATTAATAACTGTAATTAAAATCAACATTAATTAGTCTTGACTCTTAATCCGATAAATTACGGTTGATATCACATATCAGTTTTTTCTCGCTATATATATATAGGAGCATTCCGTGGCAGTTATTGACAGAGCCAAACTACATAAAATTTAGTAAGCGTTTTCATATACGGTTAGTTACTAGTTACTACAGCTATTTATTATTTCAATTAGCTATGGCAGAGTTCACAAGTAATAGTGTTGAGGAGTATTTCAAGGGAAAGACCATTTTAGTCACTGGTGCAACTGGATTCTTAACCAAAGGTTATTACCGCTGCATCTATATCCATTCATTAACGTTTTCATGGCGGTTTTTTAAACTTGTAATTTTGTTTACAGTCTTTGTGGAGAAGATTCTGAGGGTTCAACCCAACATAAAAAGGTTATACCTTCTTGTCAGAGCATCAAATCCAGATGTAGCTCTCCAACGCTTGCACACTGAGGTTGCCATTTTCTGTTAAATTTAGTTGTTTCATGATCAATTGCACACTGAGTTTGCACACACACACACACACCGACTCCTTAACCTTTTCAATATATATTCTAACTTATTTTATATTAGATATATCTTTAACTATATGGATCTATTATAGGAATAAAATTAGACAAAATTTATATTGATATATATAGGTTTTTGGGAAGGAATTGTTCAAAATACAAAGAGAAAAGTGGGGTGAAAAATTCAGCTCCTTTTTGTCCGAGAAAGTGGTGGCAGTTGCAGGTGATGTTTCTCTTCACAATTTCGGAATCAAAGATCAAATCCTCGTTAAAGAGATGTTGGAGGAGATTGAAATCATAGTGCACTCTGCCGCAACGGTCACATTTGATGAAAGGTAGGTAGTAAGCTATGCAATAATAATTAACTAGATTTACAATCGTGTAAGGCTCAAAAAACTAATATTTATAAACTTTTTTACATCATCGTAAGAGATAATTAAAATAATAGATAAATTTTTATTTCATAATTAGTTATAAAATAATTTATATCATTCTTGAACTAAAGAATTATATCAAAATAAATTCTATGATAATTAGTATAGTTATATTTGACTATTTATAATTAAAAGTTTGTTATTATTATTATTACAATTTTAATATAGAGAGATGTTAATTACATTAGCCATTGCATTATTGTAATTAAAATACACAACGATATGTAGTAAATATAATTAATTAAGAGTATTGATTAAAGGAATATATTTTTTCATTTTAAAAAAAACATAAGGGATAAGTATTGTTTTGGTCCCTCATGTTGAGGGTTGGAATCGAATCCGTCCTGGTGTATATTTTGATTTAAAATCATCCTTAAAGTCGTATTTGAATTTAAAATCGTCCTTTTTAATAAATTTTTTTAATTTATTCCTAAACTACCCCTATAATAAAAAAAATTATAAAATAAAAAAAAACGCGTTGGTTGGAGGGGGAAGAAAAGGGTATACGAAGGGGGAAGGGGGGAAGGGGAAGGGGGAAGGGGGAAGGGGATGGGGGGACGGCGGGGGGACGGCGCCGGCGGCGAAGAGAGGGAGGAGGGGAAGTGGAAGAAGCCGGAGAAGAAGAGGAAGAAAATGAAAGGGACGCGGGTTCAGGGTGGGGGGAAGGGGAAAGGGGGGAGGGGGACGGCGGCGGCGAAGGAGGAAGGGGGAAAGGACGCGGGGTGGGGTGGGGGTGGGGGGAAGGGGAGAGGGGGAGGAGGAGGGGGAAGGGGAAAGGGGGGGAGGGGGACGGCGGCGCGAAGGGGGAAGGGGGAAGGGGGAAAGGACGCGGGGTGGGGGTGGGGGTGGGGGTGGGGGGAAGGGGAAAGGGGGAGGGGGACGGCGAGCCACTGCCGTTGGAGTCCGCCTCACGCCTCGCCGCCTCCGCCTTGCGTCTGCCACCTCACGCCTCGCCGCCTCCGCCTCACGCCTTGCTTCTACTTTCTTGCTTTCTATTTTTGTTTGGTGTTGTTTCTGTTTCTGTTTGGTGTTGTTTCCTGCTTTCTTGGCGGTGGTCTTGGTGGTGGTGGTGCTGGTGGTTGGTGGTGGTTGTGGTTGTGGTTGTGGTTGTGGTTGTTGGTGTTGGTGTTGGTGGTGGTGCTGGTGGTGGTGCTGGTGGAGGAGGTAATTGTGTTGGTAGTGGTGAGGGTATTTTTATCCAAAAAGAATTAAAAGGACGATTTTAATACGAAAAAAAACGTTAAGTATGATTTTAAATCGGAAATTACGTTTGGGACGGTTTCGATTCCGACCCTCAACGTAAGGGACCAAAACAATACTTATCCCAAAACATAATCATAAATTTTTTTTAATAATTATCACCTATTTAAAATAGTTGACATGATAAAAAAAAATAATTATGTAATATTAGCTTATTTCATGATAAATAACTTAGTATTAATTTTTATATAATAAAAACAGATAAGCTGTTGTATTTATTTCGTTGGTTATTGTTATGTTGTTTAATCTTTGCAGATATGATATTGCAATGGGTACCAATACAATGGGAGCTTATAACGCTATAAACTTTGCTAAAATGTGTCCTAGAATCGAAGTTTTTCTTTTCGTATCTACGGGTTTGTATATCTCAACTTTATCAATATGTGTAATAACATACACGATATATATGATCTCTACTAGCTAGCTAGTTGAAATCCTACATACAACACATAACAAAAATGTTATTTTCAACAAAAAACATTAGAACTTGGGGAGAAAAAATAATTAAAAAACCCTAAATTTAATTTCATGTTTCTAATTTACATGTAAATATGAGACTAGTGCAAAAGGGGAAAAAAAGAAAATGGCTAAAAACAATTTTTATGAGTATATTTAAATAATGACTCGACTTTTACGAGAAAAAATATATTTCTTTTATATTCTTTTAGTTTCTATAATATGAAAGTGTTCTTTTAAAAATATAAATTTGTGAGTATGTTTGCTAATGTAACGAGATACATAATAAAATATAAAAGTATAATTTTTTTTTAGTTTGTATCATATATTTATTAGTAAAATCTAAAATCAAGATTATTTTTATAGTGTTTTATTTGTAAAGCTAACTCTATGATGGTTGTCGTACCTGGCCTAGTCACTATGATTATGGTAGTTATGAAATTCTAATAATACTTAAAAAAGATAAAACTAAATGTTTTTAAGTGTGCTAGTTCTAATGATACGGAATTTTCGAATTCAATACAAAATGACTTTGCACAGAATCTTAATTTTACAACTACTTTTGTTCAAGACTAAAAAAATCTATTTGACAAATTTTTATTTTTCGATTTATTAAGCTTATGTTTGTGGGAATAAGGCAAAAGGACTAATACCTGAAGAACCATTCCGTATGGGTCAAACAATAAAAACTTCTTCAAAATTGGACATTAGCTTAGAAAAGCAGTTGATTGAGGAAAAATTGAGTGATATCCAAACACGGAATGCAAATGAAAAAACAATCACCTCAATGATGAAAGAACTTGGAACAACAAGGTAAATTGTGCGCGCGCATATATATATATATATATATATATATATATAAAAGGTAAAACACACTAATAAATCATTTCAATCTCAAAATTATGTCAATGTTTTATTTGATTTTTATTACAAATATATCCTAAATGATTCTATGTAAATCGAATCAATTATATTCAATTTAGCATGTATATCAATATATGTTATAACAGTAGTAAATCGAATCAACTAGATTCGATTTATTATTAATACAACATATATATGTAAATTAAATCTAGTTGATTCGATTTATATTGAAAAAGTGTAAATCGAATTTAATTGATTCGAAAAAGTATAATATAACACCATCTTTATTTTTTGAGCTAACTTTTGTCCAAAGTTAGATCTACTTAATTTCTTTTATATATATATTTCTTGAATAAATTTTATGGGTAACATTGCGTATGAAATTTATCCAAGAAAAATTTACAAGTCGTAAAAATTTGATTTCCGTATGCAGTGATTGTATTGATAATCCATAGCGTTATTTATTCCTTTATAGCCCCCTAATTTTCTGGTTAAGTTTATAAATATTTTAGGGCAAATTTGCATGGGTGGCAAGATACGTATGCATTTACAAAAGCAATGGGAGAAATGGTTGTGACGAGCACGAAGGGAAATATACCATTGATCATCACACGCCCTACTGCTATAATCGGTACTCATTCAGAACCCTTTGAGGGTTGGATTGAAGGTGTTAGGTAAATAGTTACTTAATTTAATTCCTATATATATTTGAGTGACTAAGCTAAATGATGATATATTTTTGTGATTACAGAACTATAGACTTTGTGTTTGTCGAGTATTTCAAAGGAGCAATAACTAGTTTTGTTGGTAATCCAGAGATAATTCTGGACCTGGTGAGTATGACTCTTCAAATAAACTATTTTAACTTTGAATTCTTTTTATCCATTTGTTTAAATATCACACAAAAATAATAGTGTATGAAGATGTGAAGCTAGTTTAATTTCTATCTTATAATTATTGTGTTTGGAGTATGTTATTAGTTTGATGTTTGAATTAAAGTAGATAGGTTTCTGATCTCTTAATTATGCTTCATTTTTCTTCTCTCACTTGATTAATATTTATATAATAAAAAATATCAAATTGTGGAATTGAAATGATGATGCAGATACCAGTAGACATGGTGGCAAATTCGATGATCATAGCACTATTGGTTCATTCTAAGAATAATTCTTCGAACAATTTGATCTACCATATTGGCACTTCGTTAAGAAATCCAATTAAATCTTCGGATCTTCAAGATATAATGCATCTTTATATTACAAAAAATCCATGGCTAAAAAATTATGCAAAGTCCAGTGCTTTGTATGAAAAATTTACATTCAACCCCAATTATACGGAGGATCATGAATTTCCCCAACACAAGGTATTGGCTCAAATAAATTAAGTTATCATAATTTGTATATAATGGAACTATTTTTTATATATATAATTCTTAATTAACGTTGAATTTTTATTCTATGTTTTAACTAATAATATATTTTCCCCTTGATTGTGATGGTGTAAAGATATCAAGATTGAAGAGGATAATTAACCTTTATCGTCCTTATTTTCGCGACTTCGAGGGCGTGTACGTACCCCAGTACGATATGTAATTGATTATGTTATTGATGTATATATAAAATGAAATAATTTTAATTTATTTGTAACAGGTTTGATGATAAGAACACGGAGAAGCTGCGGATGGCAATAAAGGGAGTTGGCAGTGTTGAAAGGGAATTTAACTTGGATCCCAAGAGCATTGATTGGAAGGACTACCTGATGAATGTTCATTTTCCAGGTCTAGTCAAGTACAGTATGCAACCTAAGATGTAACCTTACAACAACACTAGTCCCTTAGCTTGGTTGGGATCGCATAAGAATGATTAGATGTCTGCAGGAATTGCATTAGAAATTTCGAATTGCCATAGTGTTATTTCAGATTGCTAGTTACGCCCTTTTTGTATGTTTGTAGTGGCAGTAGTATGAAGAAAATAGAATTGGAAATCAAAGTATGAAACTATATATGTTTGTCACGCAAGATCTTAGTCTTGTGGTAATGATGATCTTTGTTTTGCATTATGTGCATCTAAGTTCGAGATTTAACCGAAGCCAATAGTGGATGTGAATCCTTAGTATTTGGTGTGTGAATGTGTAGTGTACATCAACATTGTGATGTGAGATGCTTAAGGTTAGGGATTATCCAACTCATCCTATTGGAAAAAAAAACTATGTTTGGAATTAAAATAAAAAAAAAAAGGAAATCTTTTAATATTTGGTAAAGTGATAAAGTGGAAAATTAGTCACTTTTAAATTAAAATAGTAGAACATATATTTCATAGAAGTTACAAAATAAATGGTGATTAACCTTTTACTTTATCAATTTTTTCGCTTTAGATATAATTACATCAATGAGATTAAATTATTAAAAAATAAAACATGTTCTGTGAAAGGATACGTTTCCGAGATATAACACCAGTGTGGACCAATCAGCAACTCGGAAGCTCTTCCCAGTGGAACCGGATCCTCGGCGTGGAACCTACAAAAGGGAATCCGACGCCCAAGTCAGCTATGGATATAATAATGATAGAATGGGAGCTATAAAATTACGGAAACAGATTGATGTTGTATTGGGTTCGAAGTATTTGTTTTTCGTCCTTTATTTTCGCCCCTTCTGATGAGGTTTGGTCGTCCCTTTATGGATGGTATTTGGAGAATATCCGTTGAGTTTCCATTTGAGTAGTGATATGTTTTTTAGGGATTTTGGATATAAGTTAGGTTACGAGTATTAGTGTTACGAGATTCTCGGTGATGGAGGTTCGCTCGGATGGTTGAGTCTTTCTCGGTTGCTTTGTTATTGGCCGAGGATATCGGTATGGTACACAGCCCCCAAGCTCGGCATGGAGGACATGTTGAGCTTCTATATCCTCCGTCATTAGTAGTTTGATACTGGAGGTGATTTTGTTATTGGTGAAGCCCCCAAGCTCAACGTGTCTCTGCTGCTGGGCTTTCGTTGGGTTTGTTTAATGGGTTTTGGAGTTTGGGTCCCGCTTCTTTTTTTTTTTTTTTAGCGGGAAGTAAGGTTTTGTACGAAATTTGTGTAGTAAATGGGAGGTGGAGAGGCTTCGTGGGGTTGTGTGTCCTAGTAACTCCTTGTCTGCTGACCGTTTGGCTTCTTGTGATCTTTTGTGTTGTGAAAAAGGATTAGTAAAAAAGGTAAGTGCTTTTGTTTTCTTCTTGTTCCTCCTTGTTTCTTTGTATTTTCTGGTTATGGGGAAAGAGAATGTGGCTGTGGTTGACGAAAATGATCTGTACAATTGGGTTGACAGTGACGTTAGGTCTCGTGTTTCAATTTCCAGTACTGTTGAGATGGTTTCTCAGTTAAGTGAGTCCAGGTGGGTGAGGGGTGGTGAGGACTTGGAAGTTAGGTTTTTACCATGTGGAAAGGAGGATAGGGTATGTGAAAAAAGGTCTGATTGGGCTTATTTTTATGTTTATACCTGCATGTTAGCTGAGTTAGGGATTCGGTTCCCTTTTTCAGACTTTCAGTGTGGTATTTTGTCTTTGTTGAATTGTGCTTCTACACAACTTTATCCTAACTCGTGGGCTTTTGTCCATGCATTTGATGAGTGCTTGATGGAGCACTTGGGGTGCTACCCCTCTCTTGGAGTCTTCTTTTCCCTATTTCAAGCAAAGGGTGTGTAGAAAGGGGGTTGGGTGAATTTGAATAGTCACCCCGGCCGTGCTGTGTTTAGTCTGTATAAGTCCTCCTTTAAGGACTTTAAAGAAATGTTTGTGAAAGTTGTAGTATCTGAGAATTTTTATCCATTTTTCCTTGATTCGATAATGGAGGAGAGATTCCCTGTTTTCTGGTCTCCTGAGCCGAAACAAATTCTGGAGTGTGAGGATAGAGTAGGTAGTGAAGACTATGTTATTGGGTTTTTGATGTCTGCTTTATCTTCGTCTGATCTTTTATCGGTTCCTTCTTTGCTGAGGCTTGAAGGTGATACTGAGACTTTAAATGAGTATTTAGGTAACTGGGGTTATTGCTATTTTTGATGGGTTGTTTTATGGGGATTCTGTTTGATGAATGTGTTTTTTTTTTCAAGTGAGAAGGCTCCCACTCTGACTACTGCAAACCTAAAGGCTTTCGTTTCGAAGGCTAAAAAAAAGGAAAAAGAGGGGTCATCGACGAATGTGACGAAGGAAAGTGAGGTTATTGTAAATCAGGAGGTGCCGTTGAAAAGAAAAAGCAATGGTGGATCATCCAGGGTTGTGGACTTAACCGACTCGAAAGAGGATGATGCTACCTTTACAGCGGAAGAGATTACTGCTGCCCACCAAAGCCAGGTGGTTCTGCATGGGTATAAGGATGGGCCGAAGAATTCTATTTGGTCCCTTTTATGGCCGTTGCGGATGAGGTTGCTCAAGTAGATGCCGATGTGAAAACTATTCACGAGGCTGGAAAGATTGGTGTTGTGTGTTGTGTTGTGTTACACGCTATTAGTGTTGGGGGTTTTGTGAATTATGATTGTTGCTTCTTCGCTTTGTAGGTTATTGGTACTCGTCTACTCTCTATTGGTCGAACATCCAAACTTGACACCATCTTGGAGGGAGACAACAATGCTGCTATTAAGAAGCTCAAAGAGTTTCTGCAGGAAAAAGACTCCCATCTGGAAAGGTCGAGAGCTGAGGTTAGGAGTTTGAAGGAGAAGGTTAAGGATTCCAAGGCCGAGACCAGTAAATTAGAGGGGACTTGGAAGCTAGTGTTGCTGAGAATGAGAGATTGAAGGCTAGAATACTTGAGTTGGAGGAGGAGGTGTTATCAGCTTTTACGATGGGCTTTGACCGAGCTGTGGCTCAGGTTGGCGTTGTTGCTCCTGATGCCGACATTAGTCGTCTGGATGTGACAAAGATTGTCAGCAGTGGTTGACTTATGGATGATGAGACTTTAGCCGAGGATCAAGATGAGAGTGTTTCGGTTGATAAGGGAGCGAATTAGCTCATATGTTTGTTTGTCTTTTGAATTTTTGAATTATATTTGTAGATTGCTTTTGGTATGGTTTTGTTCCATGGAACTCATTTGAACGGCTTATGCGTTTAACCCATGTTGGGTTTGTGTTTTGTATATATATGCTGTTAGACAATTGGATTTGCAGATAAGAGATATAATATTTGCATTTATTGTTTGTAGATTAGACCGTAAATACATGAAAATGATAAGGGGTGGGGGACCTCATTAAAACCTCTCCAAGTAAAACCTAGGGTGGGAAAAACCTTGTGAGTAGGAAAAATAGTGTCTCCCCTAGTCCCCATGCCTATATCATTTTAAAGTAAATAACTTTTTAACGATGATACATTCCAAATACCAGGGACACTTTTGCCTTGTAAAGTTTGAAGGGTGTATGCCCCTTTTCCTATTATCTTTGCGACCATGTATGGTCCTTCCCACGTTGTGGCTAACTTGCCATGTGATTGTTGTTTCCTTGCCTCTTCTGTTCGTCGGAGGACGAGGTCTTCTTCAGCAAATGACCTTGGTTTCACGTGCTTGTTGTATTTTCTTTGTATTATTGCTTGCATTGCCTTTTGTTTCATTTCTGCTCTATTTCTGTCTTCGTCTATTGTGTCAAGCTCTAGTTGTCTTATGTTGTTATTCTTGGTTGTTGTCGTATACTCGACACATCTAGATGTTATGGCGATCTCAACTGGGATCATGGCGTCTGCTCCGTAGACCAATTTGAAAGGTGTCTCCTAGGCTGTTGATTGTTTTGTAGTATTATAACTCCACAATATCTCAGGAATAAGGTTGGCCCATTCTCCTTTGGCGTCCCCTAGCTTTTTCTTTAGTGCATTAAGGATGACTTTATTAGCGGCCTCGGCGAGTCCGTTTGTCTATGGATGCTCTACTGATGAGAAATGGTGTTTTACCCTGCAAGAATTCTGCTAAGCTTTGGTCGGTAAATTGCTGGCCGTTGTCAGTGATTATAGCATGCGGTAATCCAAAACGACAGATAATATTTTTCTAAATAAACGACTTGACCTTTTCAGCCCCAATTTTTGCTAAAGGTACGGCTTCAATCCATTTTGAGAAATAATCGATTGCTACAAGCAAGTATTTTACCTGTCCGGGGGCTCTCGGGAATGGTCCGAGGATGTCGAGCCCCCATTCGTAGAATGGCCAACTTACCTCCAAGGTGTGAAGGAGCTCGGATGGATTGTGTATTGTTGGGGAGTGCTTTTGGCAATTGTCACATCTCCTAACCTTGTTGATGCAATCTTGTTTCATCGTGGGCCAGTAGTAGCCGGCCTGAGCTATCTTCGAAGCTAGGCTGATTCCTCTGATTTGGTTGTCGCATACTCCTTCATGGACCTCGTTCATGACGACCTTACCTTCCTCGTTGTTTAGGCATCGCAAAAGTGGCTGGGAGAACCCTCTCTTGTATAGGTCATTCCCAATCAGTGTGAAAGATGCGGCTCATCTTCTGAATGCTTTATGGTCCGTTATTTCTACTGGTACTTTCCCTGTTTGTAGGTATTATTTGTAAGCTGTCCTCCAGTCATGTCCCTGTGATATAGATAGAATGGTCTTGCTGCTAAAGCTCGGCTCAGCAAGAGTTAGTTGAGATATAACAGATTCAATCATTATTTTTCTGGTTGTTGCCAGTTTTGATAGTGCGTCTGCTCGGGTGCTTTGCTCCCGAGCTACGTGTGTGATCTTGAATGAATGAAATTGGGATATAAGGTCTTTTACCATTGAATGATATTTTTATAATAATGGGTCTTTTACCTGAAACTGTCATGTTACCTACTGAACAATGAGTTGGGAGTCGCAGTATACCTGTAAGTTGGTGATATTCAAGGACTGAGCCAACCTTAATCCTGCGAGTAGTGCTTCATACTCAGCTTGATTATTGCTCGTTTGGAAATTAAAGCGTATTGATTGCTCGGTCTGTAGGTCATCTTTGTTGGTCAATAGTACCCCAGCTCCTGATCCCTCTGTATTTGCGGCACCATCGATGTATAACTCCCAGTTGTAACAACGCTCGGATTGATCTGCCAGTTCAGCTAAGAAGTCAGCTAAAAACTGTGCCTTGATAGCTGTTCTGGGCTCGTAGAGTACGTCGAATTCGGACAACTCTATTGACCATTTGATAAGTCTCCCAAAGACTTCGGGCCTTGTGAGGATTTGTCGCAGGGGCTGGTTCGTCTTGACCACAATTGTGTGGATTTGGAAGTAGGGTCTTAATCTCCTTGCTGTAATTACTAATGCATAGGCTAGCTTCTCCATCGGTGGGTATCGGAGCTCGGCATTCTGCAATGTCTTGCTAACAAAATAAACTAGCTCCTGCTTCCCTTTTTTCTCTGTTACCAGGACAGAGCTTATTGCATTAGATGAGATAGATAAATAAAGAAATATAGGTTTACCTGAACTTAATTTCTGTAAGATCGATGGAGAAGATAATATTGTTTTTAGCTTTTGAAAGGCTGTTTCGCATTCTGTATTCCAATCAAATTTTTGTTGCTTCTTGAGTATGCTGAAAAAATGTTGTGAATGCGTTGCTATTGCTGGCAAGAATCGGGATAGTACGGCTAGCCTCCCATTGAGTTGTTGCACTTCCTTCACTGTCCGAGGACTTCGCATCTTGATAATCGCCTCACATTTTTTGGGATTTGCCTCGATTCCTCTGGAGGTTAGCATAAAGCCGAGAAATTTGCCACCCTTTACCCCGAAGGCACACTTTTCAGGGTTTAGCCTCATGTTATGTTGTCTTACTTGTTTGAATATTTCTTCCAGGTCCGCCCCGTGGTCATTACTTTGATTTGTCTTGACAACCATGTCGTCGACGTAAACCTCCAGGTTCCTCCCTATTTGCTTGCTAAAGACCTTATCCATGAGCCGTTGATAGGTTGCACCTGCGTAACTCTATAACAATAATTTCTTAGTTCAGTAATGAAAGCTATTTTATTCTCATCTTCGGGGTGCATTAAGTTTTGGTTGTAGCCTGAATATGGGTCTAGAAAACTTAAAATATCATATCCTGATGCATTGTCTACTAACTTATCAATACAAGGGAAGGGGTAGGCATCTTTAGGGCAAGCTTTGTTTAAGTTGGTAAAATATACACACATACGCCATTTACCTGATGCTTTTCTTACCATTACCACGTTTGAGAGCCATGTTGTGAAGTGTAGTTCCTTTATGAATCCTGCTTGTAGGAGTTTCTGTGTCTCCTCTAGGCAGGCCGCTCTTTTCTCGTCCCCCATATTTCGTTTCTTTTGTGCGATAGGTCAGACTCGGGGGTCGATTTGTAACTTGTGGCATATAAGGTTCGGGTCTATGCTCGGCATGTCCGCGGGGTCCATGCGAAGAGGTCGGCATTGCCTCTAAGTATATTGGTGATTCATTGTTTAGTCCCTGAAAGGAGAGAACAGCTTATGTAAGTATAATGATTTTCATTGTCATCTATGGTTACCTTTTCGAGGTCATCGGCTGGCGTGGGCCTGTCGCACAGGTCTTCTCTGGGATCAAGTTCGGCTGTGTCCGGGATGTTCGCCACATTGAAAGCTTCCTTTTTGGTTTTTTGTTTGCTTTTCAATCTTATTTTCATGCTTTTGTTGTAGCATCGCCGAGCTTCCATCTGGTCGGAATGTATGGTTGCCACTTGGTAATCCTATACCTGAAATTTTACACAAAGGTGAACAGTGGGTACTATTTACGGGCTAGGGCAATCAACTACTAGAAACTGTATGTCTTTCGTCTCGAACAAGGGAGGCTCTCCCATCGTTATTTTTAACCAGACGCTCCCGAGGATAGATACCCGCTCCCCTGAGAATCCCACTAGTTCCCCTGAGGATGGGGTCATTGTGTTTGCGCTTAACTTCATCTTCTGGAAGGTGGAGTAGAATAGGACATCTGCACTGCTGCCAGGATCGAGTAGCACTTTCTTGACCAGGAGATCACCTGCTTGAATTGAAATGACCACAAGGTCGTCGAGGTTGGTGGCCTTTGCCTGAAGGTCGGACCGTTCAAATGATATGGTAGGTACAGGCGTCTTAGGTGTAGCTATTTCGTCTGTACTTTGGACCATTAACATCGCCCTGTAGCTACGCTTTCTTGTTGAGTTAGTATGTCCTCCTCCTGCAAAACCTCCTGAGATGCAGTTAATGACTCCTCTTGTTGGTGGAGGTTGGCACCTGATCTTTTCGGTGGTGTTCGGGTTTTGTTCTGTTTGAAGTTCGGCTGTGTTCTTCTGACTTTGCTGTATCCTCTTTCCTATGTATTTGTCGAGGTGGCCTTGTCGGGCCAGTCTTTCAAGTAGATCTTCGGCGATTACGCACTCGTCGGTGGTGTGGCCAAACTTTTGATGGAAAGCACAGTGTTTTGACTTATCAACATATCTTTGATCTTGATATGAACAAGCTCTGCTCGGTGGCTTGATGATCTTAGCATTTAATATCTCCTTGATGATGTCTTCCCTTTTGGTATTGAATTGGGTGTAAGCATCGAATTTTGGTGTTAACTTGAATGGCTTCTTGTGCTCCTTTTGATTCGGTGCTTTGTTATGTTTTTCTTCTTCCCGGCGAGGTTGTTGCTTATCAACTCGCCGAGCTTCTCTAAGTTCTTCGATCTCCATCTGGCCAGCCATCTTTTCACGAAACTCCTCCAATGTCCTCGGCTTAGTTATGGCTATTGTGTCCTGGAATTTGCCTAGTCTAAAGCCACTCTTCAACGCATGGAGATGCACTTTGGGGTCGAGGTCTGGGATTTCCATGGTCACCTTGGTGAACCGTGTCATGTAGTCCTTTAGGCTTTCATGTTGACCTTGCTTAATGGTGCTGAGATAGTCTGAGCCGTGCACGTATATTCTCGAGGCTGCAAAATAGTCAATGAAGGATCTTGCCAATTCCTCAAAGTAAGAGATTGAACCTGCAGGAATTTTAGAAAACCAAAGTAAAGCAGTCCCATCCAAATAAGTCGGAAAAGATCGACAAAGTACAGGGTCAGAGGCACCGTTAAAGAACATCATGGATTGAAACTTCTTGATGTGGACACGAGGATCGCCGAATCCTTCGTAAGGCTTAAGCCCGGCGGGCAGCACGAAGTTCTTCGGCATTTGAAAGTTCATGACACTTTCCGAAAAGGGGTTATCGAGCGTGAGCTTCTCCTTTGGCGGAATGATCTCGTCTGTTTCTCCAGCATGTGTATTGCTTCCTCCAGGGTTTTTGGGGTCTTCAACGCCACGGTTCTTGGACGATTGTTCGGCTATTTTTCAAACCTCGGCTTGAAGTTCTGCCATCATCGTCATCAGTTCAGCTGTGGTGGGTTGTTGGACACTGTTGTCTGCCATATAGGCGAACCTGAAAGTAGGGGTGTTCATGGTTCAGTTTTTTCATAAACTGAACTAAAACTGTACTAAATCATTTTAAATGGTTTAGAAACTGAACCAAACTACTTTGTCAAATAAGAAACTGGTTTTAAACCAGTTTACAATACAGTTCACTAATTTAAACCAGTTCATAAAAATAAAACCAGTTTTAATTGAAAAAACCAGTTTAAACTGGTTTACAGGCTAAAACTAGTTTTAACTTTTAACATATATAAAATTAGTTTTTACATTTTCTCTCTCCCCCTCTCTCTCTCCTTCTCTCCCTCTCTCCCCCCTCTCTCTCCCCCTCTCCTTCTCTCTCTCTCTCTCTCTCTCTCTCTCTCTCTCTCTCTCTCTCCCCCCCTCTCCCTACTCTCTCTATCTCTCTCCTTCCCTTCTCCACTCTCTCTCTTCTTCTTTCCCTCTCTCCCCTTCCTTTCTCTCTCTCCCACTCTCTCTCTCTCCTTCTCTCCCTCTCTCTCTATCTCTATCTCCCTTCTCTCCCTTTCTCTCCTTCCCCTCTTCCTCTCTCTCTTCTTCTCTCCCTCTCTCTCTTTTCCTTTTTTCTCTCTCCCCCTTCCCCTATTTCTCCCCTCCTCTCTCCCTCTCTCTCTTTCTCTCTTTCTCTCTCTCTCTCTCTATCCCTTCCTCTCATTCTCTCTCTCCCCTATCTCTCTTTCTCTCTCTCTCTCTCTCTCCCTCTTCTCTTTTCCTCTCCCCCTCCTATCTATCTTTCTCTCCCCCTCTCTCTCTCACTCCTTCTTTCTCTTAACATATATAAAATTAGATTTTACATTCTCTTTCTTATCCTCTCTCTCTCCCTCCCCCTCTCTCTCCTTCTCTCCCTCCTCTCTCTCTCTCTTTCTCTCTCTCTCTCCCTTCTCTCCCTTTTTCTCTTTTCTTTCCCTCTTCCTCTCTTCTCTCCCTCTCTCTCCCTCCTTTCTCTCTCTCTTCTTTTCTCCCTTTTTCTCTCTCTCCTTCCCCTCTCACTCTTCCTCTTCTCTCTCTCTCCCCCTCTTTCTCCCCTTCTCCTCTCTTTGTCTTCCTCTCTCTCTCCCCCTTTTTCTTTTCTCTCTCTTTCCCTCCTCTCTCTCTCTCTCTCCCCTGCCCCTCTTTCTCTCCCTCCCCTTTCTTTCTCTCTCCCTTTTTTCCCTCTTTCCTTTTCTCTCATTCTCTCTCCCTTATCCCTCTTCCTCTCTATCTCTCTCTCTCCCTCTCTCTCCTTCCCTCTTCCCCTCCTCTCTCTCTCTATCTCACTTTCTCTCCCTCTCTCTTGCTCTCTCTCTCACGCTCTTTCTCCCCCTCCCTTCTCTCTCTTTCTCTCTCTCTCCTCCTCCGCTCTCTTTCTTTTTCCTATCTCTCTTTCTACCCTCTTTTTTCTTCTTTTCTCTCTTCCTCCTTCTCTCTCTTGTTTTGGAGAAAAGAGGGGAGAGAGAAAGAGAGAAGAGGGATATAGAGTGAGAGAAGGTTGAGAGAGAAAGAAAGGGAAGAAAGAGGAGAAAGAGAGAGAGGAGGGAGAAGAAAGAGGGAGAAGAGGAGAGAGAAAGAAGGGAAGGGAGAGAGAGTAAGGGAGAAAATGGAAAAAAGAGAGAGAGAAAGAGGAAGAGAGAAGGGAGGGAGAGAGAGAGAGACGAGGGAGAGGAGAGAGAGAAACAAAAGGGGAGAGAGAGGGAAAAGAGGGGGAGAGAGAGAGAGAGAGAGAGGAGGGAGAGGAGAGAAAGAGAAAGAAAGGAAAAGAGAGAGGAAAAGGAGGAAAAGAGAGAGGAGAGGGAGAAAGAGGAGGAGAGAGAGAGAGAGAGGAAGAGAGACGGGAAGGGAGAGGGAAAGAGAGAGCGAGGGAAAGAAGAGAGAGAAGGGGGAAAGAGGAAAAGGAGAGAGAGAGAGAGAGAGAGAGAGAGAGAGAGAGGGGGAAAGAGAGGGAGAAGGGAGAGAGGAGGGTGAGAAAGAGGAGAGAGGGAGGAAGGGGAGAGAGAGAGAGAGTGAAGGAAGAGAGAGATAAAGAGTATGTAAAAACTAATTTTAGAGTTTAAATAAAACCAGATTTAATTTGGTTTAAAATTAAACTGAACCATAAAAACTGGTTTTTAATAAACTGGTTTTCATAAAAACTATAGTTTCAGTTCAATTTTTTATTTAAAAAAACTGATTTATTTAAAACAGTTTCAATTCAGTTTCAATTCAGTTTAGTGAAACCAGTTTTTTTGCACACCCCTACCTAAAAGGAAAAGAAAGGAAGTAGAGGGTGAAGTGTGGGTCAACTAAGTCGGCCCCACGGTGGGCGCCAAATGTTCCGTGAAAGGATACGTTTCCGAGATATAACACCAGTATCGACCGATCAGCAACTTGAAAGCTCTTCTCAGTGGAACCGGATCCCCGGTGTAGAACCTGCAAAAGGGACTCCGACGCCCAAGTCAGCTATGGATATAATAAAGATAGAACGGGAACTATAAAATTATGGAAACAAATTGATGTTGTATTGGGTCTGAAGTATTTGTTTTTCGTCCTTTGTTCTCGCCCCTTCTGATGAGGTTTGGTCGTCCCTTTATAGATGGTATATTTGGAGAATATCCGTTGAGTTTCCGTTTGAGTAGTGCTCTATTTTTTAGGGATTCTGGATATAGGTTAGGTTATGAGTATTAGTGTTACGAGATTCTCGGTGATGGAGGCTTGCTCGGATAGTTGAGTCTTTCTCGGTTGCTTTGTTATTGGCCGAGGATATCGGTATGGTACAAAACTCCTCCTTTAAGTTGATTTAAAATTATTGCAAATGTAGCACCTTAACTTCAAACAGAATCATTCACGTTGAGAGATTTATCGCAAAGGAGGAGACCTCTCTTTTCTTTACCAATCAAGAAAGTTGAATTGTTCTCTTCAACTTGGGAATCCATGATACTAACACTACCATTTGAAAATTCTTGTGGCCCCTTGGCATCCGTTGTGCTATGGTGATTGAAGTTAGGAGTATCCACACTATTGCAAATATTAGCTAGCTTCGGCATCCTGAGAACTTTGACAGGTAATACACAGCTAAGTTCTTGACGGGTAATACGCAGCACACTCACGTTTTACGATCTTTTTTAATCTTGATGAGTTTTTAACATGTAACATAAATTAGAATAGTCTTTTGACAGAATTAATAATTCGCTGCAAGTTTATTATATGGGATGAAACTCCTATGGTCAATAGACTTTGTATCGAAGTATTTGACAGGACAATGAAAAATATATGTGTTAATAGTCTTGAGCAATCTTTTGGAGAAAAGACATTTGTATTTGGCAATTTTTTTCATTAAATACTACCTATCATATTGAAAGGCAACAAGAAAGATATTGTCAATGCAACAATCTAACTCATCATATATATAGGATATAAGGATATTTGCAAAAGTTGTTGTCATTAACAAAGAACATACGACTCAAAGCGGATGATTCCGATAAAAGCAATAATGATCTAAAATAGTTTGCTAAATAGATTTTGTCAATTGAAAATGACAAGTGTGGTGATTCCTTGGATATGCAAAGCAACATACCGAAAATTGTTTGTTGGAAAAAATTGTTTATTGCATATCAAGAAAAGAACTATATTTACACACACTCTTTAAATGGCGGATAAAATCAACAATTTCATGATGAGTTTGAATCCTGCAGAATCTAAAATTTATTATAATTCTAACACCACATATCAATCAGAAGTGCACAATGACATTTTGCCATCAGTACATACTCCTGAGTTCCTAAATAGTATTAGATGTTCTCATAGATAACATGTTAAAATGAGTTACATTGTTATTTATTCAGGATAAGTATGTGATTGATGCTGATTTATCTATTTTTTTCTTTTTTTTCTTTTTCTCTTTTTTTTTTTTTTTTTTTTTTGCAGCTGTGACAACTGATAATAATCAACTTGGGAGTAATGACTGAATATTAGAATACAGCAGCAATATTTAGTTGATGTTCAAGGTGATTTGTGCCTGTCCTTATTTAATCTTCCAGGTACATGTACGTTTGGTCACTTCTAATATTGAACCATTTTCATTTGTAATTTGAATTTTTTGGAGGGAGATGTTTGCTCTGTTCCTGGTGAATATATGATAAGCTAATTGTTTACATATTAGGGTGGACAATAGGACAAGCTATCATGTACTTATTTGTGTTAGGGTTGGAAGTGAGTCAAGCCAACTCATGAGTCAGTTTGAGCTCGATTCGTTAATAGTTCGATAAGCTAAACTCGTGAACTGGTGAGTCAAGCTTGAGTCTGGAATTGAGCTCATAAATTAAATGAGTCGAGCTTAAACTTGGATAAGTTTAGCTCATTAGCTCGTGAGCTGGCTCGATTTTATATATATATAATACACATATTCTATATGCATTTAATCTATACTTTTAATATTATATATATTAATGATCTTAATTATTTAAAATTTTATATTTGTTTTTTATATATAATTTTGATGTGAAACATAAATAAAAAATTTATAATTTATTGATAGATAAACAATATATAAAATTAATTTTTTAAATTAAAATATATAAATTATAATTTATTGATATAGAATTATATATTATGTTTCTATTATTTGAGTCATCTCGTGAGCTCGAGCCAGTTCATGAGTTTTCGGCAAGTCAAACTTGAACTTAAGAACTATGCTCGATTGTTAATGAGTTGAACTTAAATTTGGTCTAACTCGACTCAACTCGATTCACTTCCTACTCTAATTTTTCGCTAACATCTGGATTTATGTTTTATACTAAGAATTCACCATCAATTAACCACGTGTCTCAAAAATTGAAGTACAACCTGATAATCAGAGGTGACTAATACTTCACGGTTATGTTAGAAAAACATAAAAAAAAATAGTCAGAATTTATTTTATTTAACATTTATTTATTATTATAAAAATTAATGAATACTAAATAAGATAAATTTTTTTTAGCTAATTATTTTTAGTCATTAAATATTTCAAATATTTAATGTTGGTAGATACTATCATGAAAATTTTATAATTATCTTTATATAAAGATAAATCTTTTTTACTATTAGATGATAAATTACAAGGTTTAATTTTAATATGTTATCAAAATATTTTTTTTAAATGTGATTATTTAAATAAATAAGATATACTTTTAACACAAAAATCTTTAAAAAAAATATTTTTAATATCTTCATTTGAGTAAGTACTTTTAATGTTTGCCTATTTTGCTCACAGATAAGCCCATAGTCAATAAGAGTTTGGAGATGCATATTTATTAGTAGATTCTGTTGATAGTTGCCTATATGCTCGATGGTAATACCTGTAATTATAGCATTCAATTGAACTGCAAGAAGTTATTTTTTTTCCCTATAATACATTTAAAAGCTACAGCTACTCTTGGCAAAATGAAATCATAGAATAATTAGTAACTATAATATAGCCTTTTAATTCATTATGTTATCCACTTGTACATAAACATATATAATATTCGACATATGGTAGTGAACAAATCACTAACTGGGAATGTATGCAAGTGTTCCGGTATGTCCAACAAGCGCCACAATGTCAGCATTGAGATAGTGTTCTGGCAGGTAAAAAATTATCCAATGGTGATCAGTTAATCACCAACTAATAATGTGTAGACGCAGAATAGTAAAGTTTAGTGTTTCTCTTGTGAAACAACTAATACTACCGGTATTGCTAACTGCTAAGTCAAAGATTGGGGAATATACTAAAAATCAGTATTTATGGTGTTTGTCCAATCCAACTCCAATTTTATTGTTGGGTTTATTGGGTGGATTTTACCTTTTATTTTTTCTGAAATAGGCTAAATTGGACTTGTATGCTCCAAAAATATTTAAAAAAAAAAAAAAACTAACTTTAAAAGTTGGTGTGTATTTTGAAGAGTTAGCCTAGCATTTTTTCTCCAAGTCAAACAAATCAAAGTTATTAAATTTTTTTATTTTCACAATATAATTTATTTGGCCGTCGCTCGGAAGCAATGCGCTATATGGCTCAATAGTATAGTATCAAATGAGCAAGAGTCGCTACATCGGTACCCGGATGTAGTGTTAAATGAGCAAGCGTTCTTGCGTTTTCGTAAACGGACTAGGGTAAATAAACTAGTTCACAAAGAAAAAGGTAAAGGTAAAGGTCGGAGCGACAGAAGATTGAGATTTGGAACATGGAATATAGACACTCTAACAGAAAAATTCATGGAGGTGGTAGATACCAAGACAAGGAGGAAGATCAGCATCATGTGCCTACAAGAAACAAAATGGGTCGGCGCGAAAGATAGAGAGTTTGATACCTCCGAATTCAAATTTTACAGAAAATGTGAAGAATAGGAATGGGATAGGTATTATCGTGGATAAGCAGTGGAAGAAGGATGTAGTGGATGTTAAGAGGGTGGGTGATTGGATCATCTCTATCAAACTTGTGGTGGAAGGAGGTACTTTTCATGTGATTAGCGCCTATGTACCGCAAGTGGGTTCGAATGAGCGACACAAAATAAGGTTTTGGGAAGATCTAGAGAGTTTGAGTCAAGACATACCTTCGAGAGATAAGATTTTCTTAGGAGGGCAAAACTATTTTAGACTTTTCCTCGACCTTTGACCTTTTCATCGCAAATATATGTCTTAAAAAGAGAGACGAACATCTTATAACCTATAGGAGTGGCATAACAAGCTCTCAAATCGATTTCTTCTTGTTGAGGAGAGTCGACCGAAAATTTTACATTAATTGTAAAATTATTTCGAGAGAGAGTTTAACAACACAATGTACGATGCTCGTTATGGATTTTTGCATTGAACAAAAGTTGAGAAAAAGACATCATACGAAGAACTCAAGGACGAGGTGGTGGCAGATAAAAGGTGAGGAATAAAGAAGCTTCCTAAGATGGGTAGGAGAAGAGGCAAAGTGGGAAGGGAGTGGAAGCACGGAGGAGATGTGGAGGGAGATGAAGAAGTTATTAGAAGAACAACAAAAGAAAGTTTTGGTGAATCTAGAGGGATATGACCAAGAGACAAGGAGTCCTGGTGGTGGAATGCGAGTGAACAAGAAAAAGATAAAGACAAAAAGGGAGTGCTTTAAATAGTGGTCTTTGTGCCGCAACGCAGATAATTGGGAAAAATATAAGGTGACTAAGAAATAGACAAAAGTGGTTGTAAGTGAAGCAAGAACAAGAGCATATGAGGGTTTCTACCAGTCTTTAGGCACGAACGAAGGAGAAAAAGGTATATATAGAATTGCAAAGAGCCGTGAAAGAAGAACGAGAAACTTGGATCAGGTTAAGTGCATAAAGGATAAAGATGGAGAGGTTTTGGCTCAAGATGAGAAGATCAATGAATGGTTGAAGAGTTACTTCTACGAGTTATTTAATGAAGGACAGAAGACTCTTCCGAGCGTTGGTCTGTTATGCACGAGGTTAGAAGATCAAAACTTCGACTCTAAAGCGGATGAAAAATGGCAGGGCAGTAAGACCTAATAATATTCCGATTGAAATTTGGAAGGACATTGGAGATAAATGCATCAATTTGTTAACCAACCTTTTTAATGATATTTTAAGGTCAAAGAAGATGACAAATGAGTGGAAAAGAGCACCTTGCTACCTATCTACAAGAATAAGGGGATATACAGAATTGTGAAAACTATAGAGGAATCAAACTCGTGAGTCATACTATGAAATTATGAAAAAGAATGATAGAACGGAGGCTGAGACAAGAGACACAAGTAACAGAGAACCATTTTAGTTTTATGCCAGCAGGCAGATCCACCATTGAAGCTACATACCTGTTAAGAAGGATAACGAAGATATATCGTAGTAATAAAAAGGATCTACATATGGTATTATTGATTTGAAAAAATCGTACGATAGGATGCCAAGGGAGGTCTTATGAAAGGTTTTGAAAAGGAAGAAAGTAAGGATCGCATATATTCGTGGAATTAAGGACATGTATGATGGGGCTACAACTAGTGTGAAGACTCAAAGTGGTGTGACAGAGAAATTTTCTATTTGTATAGGATTACACCAGGGATCATCCTTAAGTCCCTATTTTTTCACATTAGTTTTGAAAGTACTCATAGAGCATATCCAAGAGCCTGTGCTATGGTGCATGTTTTTTGCCGATGATATCGTCCTTATAGGAGAGTCAAAAGAAGACCTATATAAGAAATTGGATTTATGGAGAGAAGCTCTAGAAGTGTATAGTTTGCGCATAAACCATAGCAAGACAGAATATATGGAATGTAAGTTCGGCTGCCGAAGGAGAAACCCTAATAATAGAGAGGTGATGATTGGAGAAAACATCATACGAAAAGTTAAATGTTTTAAGTATCTTAGATGTATCATACAGAATAATGGAGAGATTGAACAGGATGTAAATCATAGGATCCAAGCAAGTTGGTCAAAATGGCAGAGTGCGTCTGGTTTTAAGTGGTTGTAAGTGAAGCAAGAACAAGAGCATATGAGGGTTTCTACCAGTCTTTAGGCACGAACGAAGGAGAAAAAGGTATATATATAATTGCAAAGAGTCGTGAAAGAAGAACGAGAAACGTGGATCAGGTTAAGTGCATAAAGGATAAAAACGGAGAGGTTTTGGCTCAAGATGAGAAGATCAATGAATGGTGGAAGAGTTACTTCTACGAGTTATTTAATGAAGGACAGAAGAATCTTCCGAGCGTTGGTCTGTTATGCACGAGGTTAGAAGATCAAAACTTCGACTACTATCGAAGGATTCGAGACTTCAAAGTAAAAGAGGCTCTAAAGCGGATGAAAAATGGCAGGGCAGTAAGACCCAATAATATTCCGATTGAAATTTGGAAGGACAAGAGATAAATGCATCAATTTGTTAACCAATCTTTTTAATGATATTTTAAGGTCAAAGAAGATGACAAATGAGTGGAAAAAGAGCACCTTGTTACCTATCTACAAGAATAAGGGGATATACAGAATTGTGAAAACTATAGAGGAATCAAACTCGTGAGTCATACCATGAAATTATGGAAAAGAATGATAGAACGGAGGCTAAGACAAGAGATACAAGTAACAGAGAACAATTTTAGTTTTATGCCAGCAGGCAGATCCACCATTGAAGCTACATACCTGTTAAGAAAGATAATGGAGATGTATCGTAGTAATAAAAAGGATCTACATATGGTATTTATTGATTTAAAAAAAGCGTACGATAGGATGCCAAAGGAGGTCTTATGAAAGGTTTTGGAAAGGAAGAAAGTAAGGATCGCATATATTCGTGGAATTAAAGACATGTATGATGGGGCTACAACTAGTGTGAAGACTCAAGGTGGTGTGATAGAGGAATTTTCTATTTGTATAAGATTACACCAGGGATCATCCTTAAGTCCCTATTTTTTCACATTAGTTTTGAAAGTACTCACAGAGCATATCCAAGAGCCTGTGATATGGTGCATGCTTTTTGCCAATGATATCGTCCTTATGGGAGAGTCAAGAGAAGACCTATATAAGAAATTGGATTTATGGAGAGAAACTCTAGAAGTGTATGGTTTGCGCATAAACCATAGCAAGACAGAATATATGGAATGTAAATTCGGCTGCCGAATGAGAAACCCTAATAATAGAGAGGTGATGATTGGAGAAAACATCCGACGAAAAGTTAAAAGTTTTAAGTATCTTGGATGTATCATACAGAATAATGGAGAGATTGAACAGGATGTAAATCATAGGATCCAAGCAAGTTGGTCAAAATGGCAGAGTGCGTCTGGTTTTATATGTGACAAAAAAGTGCCTTTAAAACTTAAAAGTAAATTCTATCGCACTGCTACCATACCGGTTATGTTTTATGGTATAGAGAATTGGGCGGGCAAAGGGGAGCACGGACATAATTTAAGTATGACAGAGATGAAGATGTTGAGATGGATGAGTGGTCATACAGATAGAATAAAGAACGAAGATGAGAGAGAGATAGAGAGAGAGAGAGAGAGAGAGAGAGAGAGTTGGAGTAGCACCTATTGTGAAAAAAATGGTAAAATCGCGTCTCATGTAGTTTGAACATGTGAGAAGAAGACCGACAGAGCAACCAGTCAGGAGGGTGAATGAGATGGAAGATGGATAAGAAGTGAAAGGTAGATGAAGACCTAGAAATACCGTATCATCCATAAGGTAGTTAAACGAGATCTACATATAAACAGTCTTTCTGTAGACATGATACATGATAGAGTTCAATAATATTGTTTGATCCATGTAGTCGATCCTATCTAATGAGATAAGACTTCGTTATTGTTTTTTTTTTTTTTTTTTGTTAATATATTAAAATATAAAGCGTTCAGTATATTTGGCAAATATTATGGTTGTGGATAAAATAAGGTGAAGCTAGTGTCCTATTTGTTAAACCATAGAAACAGAAGTACACACTAAACAAATCCACACAAATTCATTATTAACGAGGACCACGAAATGACATGCAAACACCAACAATAATAATACAAAGTGCACATCATTTATATATAAGATAGAAAAATTTTAAATATATCTAATTTTAACTGTTAATTTTAATTATTAAAAATATATATAATATATATTAATCGAAATCAATAGTTAAAATTACTGAAATACCGATATTTTAGATATATTTAAAAAAATTTCTATAAGATATATAAAGCTCATAAAAGATTGAGAAGAACACTTAGGGACTTAAAAAAAAGAAAATTAAAGATACATAATAGGAAAAAGAGTGGACGTGGCTAATTTGCTAGGATATTCATATTGGTTCGTGCTTGACTTTTCTTGCACATATATACAACGATAACTCATTTAGAGATAATGTGATTTACTTATACAATAATATACATTATCAAAATTTAATTTGATCGATTTTGACGGTTTTATTTAGATTTATGTATGCTTATATATATATTTCTGAGGTAGTTTGAGTTGATTTTCAGGGTTTTTATCATTTTTTTGTTCTCTCACACAATTTCGTAAAAATAATTTTCAAATGATTAATATAAAAAGTCATACTTAATTAATTCTTTTAAGTTATACTCATTATGAATTTTTTGTCCATTGAACTATAATTTTTAGTTTTGTTTATTGCGTAATATAATTAAAGGGATAAACAATAAAAATACGACGTAACAAGCATGGAGTATCCAACTAAATACTAATTTTAACAATATATTTTAAAATAACAAAAAAGGTGAAACTAGTGTCTTATTTGTTCAATATCGGAAAAATCACAAAAAGGCAACTACACACTAAAAAAAAATTCCACAGTTTAGTATATATATCTATATATATAAAACAAGGACTAAGTAATAATGACACTACACACAAAATAAATCTACAAAGTGGACTTCATTTTATAGAGAAAACAAATACACGGTAAAAGAATTCCACAATTTAGTATACAAATTACAAAGTCTCCATCATTTTTTATGGATAAAACAAAATACGCACTAAAAATTCCACAATTTAGCATACAAACATTATTAACAAGGACTGAGAAATAATGACACAGAAAACCCACAAAATTAAAAAGTGCACATCAGTTATATCGATAAATACTATAAAAATTCTACGATTTAGTCTACAAATAACTACAAAGTGCCCGTCATTTTTTATAGATAAAATAAATACACACTAAAAAATTCCACAATTTAGTATACAGACATTAATAAGGACTAAAAATATTCCACAATTTTGCATACAAACATTTATAAGGATTAAGAAATGAGACACCTCAAAATTAAAAAAAAAAAAAAAGCTACAAAATGCACATAAATCATAATCTTTTATAGATAAAACAAATACAAAGTAAAAAATTCCACAATTTTCTACTATATACAAAGATTAATAAAGGTTAAAAAAATAATCCAATTATATTAATTATATACTAAAATTAATTATTAAAATTATTCATTAGAGTATAATACATATACATTAAAAATTAATTAAATTATATATATTTATATATAAATATATAATAATTAATTTTTGTGGCTAATTTTAATATATAAATAACATTTTTAAAATGACCTCACAAAGAAAAATAAAAAACTACGAAATGCACGTCACTTTAAATGGATAAAAGTCATGATCGTGCATTTATTTTTTGGGAGTGAAATTGAGACTGAATTGAAATTGAGCTATGAAGCATGACACTTTGTTGAGTTGTTATGTTAGTATGTTAGACACATTTTAAACACGATATTCATCGACATTCGTCATCTGACACGCGTGTCTGTTGTGTCTAATCATGTCTTAATATATAAAAAATAAAAAATTCTTTTTCGGACACGCTTGGACACACTTAAATACCATTACGTATCAGCGTGTCCAATTTTATTCTTAACATATATTCTTGAAATAAATTTAAATATAGTATATATTATTATTTATTAAAACAAAAAATATTTTAAATACTTAATATAATTAAAATAAGACATTAAAAATAATTGAAAAAGTTAATTTATATTTTAATATCAATAAAATATCAAAATATCATTACGATTTATCTAAAAAATACTTTATATTTTATATGTATACGTGTCCCCGTGTCTTATAAGATTTTAAAATTTGTGTGTCGGTGTGTCCTGTGTCGTGTCGTGTCCCGTGTCCGTATCAGTGTCCATGCATCATAGAAATTGAGTATTATATTTGGTATTTAGAGACCGAAACTAAAATTTTAATCCCGAGAGACATAATTTTAATCTCTTCAAGTTTAATTTCAGTATTTCTAGAAAGTATGAATATATGGGACGACTAAAATTTTTAAGAATGATGATTAAAATTTTAATAATATTTTTTTTAAAATACTCTTATTTAATTTTTTAAATTTTAAATTTATCCTTCAACTTCTATATTTATCTTAAATCAAATATGATACTAAGATATAACTCATTTTAGTATATTTTATACTAAACATAATACAAAAACTTAATTTAATTTTTATTTCTCAATTTTCGTCTCTTAGTCTCAGTGTCTCTCACAAACGCAACATATAATCCTATAGCAACCTCAAATAAGAAAATTGAAGATACGTTGTAAGGAAAAAAAAATTGTTCCAGTATTTTTTAGAAATTGGAGGATAAATTATCTTAGCTTGGATTTATCATTTATTATTGCATAATAAATCTAATAACGATTCACATATCTAACACGTGAAATTAATCTATTTATATATTTTATTTAAATATAATATATGAAATATCGTGTTTAAATTAAATTTTAAATAGTTAATTTATCTATATCATTTCTATTCTAAATAGACAACTATTTTGAATGGAATGGGGGAAAGAAATTTGAAAAGTAGTACAAATTAAAGCTCCTAATTAACTAAAAAAGCCAACCCTACTTTGTCTCCTAGTCCCACTTAGCTTGGACTAGTGAATTATTCTAAGGTTTAATTATTCTATGACTTCTTATGATTTTATTAAATTTATAATTAAATTTTTATATTATTTTTAATTTTATAATCAAGTTTTTATTAGTAAAAAAAATATTAGAATCAATAAAATATTTATCTGTAAATTAAAAATAATTATAATTAAAAATATAATTATATTAAAACTTTGATTATATATTTTTTAAAAGAAATATTTGATTAATTTTAATATTTTTTACATAAAAAAAATCTAATTATAAAATTAAAAAATTATTTATAATATTAAGAATTAGAATTCACTCAAAAATTTAAGTTCTTTTCTTTACTTTAGAACAATTAAAAATAAATTATTTGAGTTTTTTTAAAATTTTTTTTTTTTATTTGTGAATCAGACTAAAATGAGTCTGATTTCCAAATCAATTCTCACACCCCTCAAATTTAATATGTTAAATGTAAAAAATATTTTTATTATATTTATAACTATTAGTAAAATAACTTTATTAAAGATAAAATTGTAAAAAAAAGAATTTTTAATTCATATAAAAATTATTCCAAACTAAATAATTAAATTCTATTCTATTAATATATTAAAATCATTCTGAAACATGGAATTGAGTTTGAAATAAAAATAAATTCTTTTCTTAAAAAAAATAACATTCTGTTCTCATATTAAAAATTTTTTAAACAAGTTCTAAAAATAGTGTAAGAAATCAATTTAAAAAATAAATAAAAATTTAATTATTTTATAAAATTATAAGAGAGACTAAAAGAATAATTAAACATTTTGCTAAGACTATCATTGTTTACCCGCCTTTTTAGATCCCACCGCAAGTATAGGGTACCAACATATTATCTGCTAACTTCTACCAACTCTTATTTATAATTGTGTTTCATGGAAGTATGTTCGTGGATGTGTCTAATAATTAATATATTTTAAATACATATGTAAAGAGACACATCTAGAAAATATATTTATAAAGACACTTCTATTAAACACAGATATAAAAAAGATATTTTTATTAGACACATCCACGAACACACTTCTATAAAATACAATTATAAATAAGAGTTGGCAGAAATTGGCAGATATGCTGTTGGTAACGTAGCAAAACCGAAGTCTATAAGTACTAATTTCTAATTCGAAAATGTTTGGTAACCAAAGAAAATTAGACAAAAACAGCCATAACTTATTTTATTTAACATTTATTAATTGGTGGGATAATTAATAAATGCTAAATAAGACAAATTCTGACGGTATTTTTTGTCTCCCTAGCATTACTCTTTCTAATTATAGATTCATTGCTTTTGGATGAGAGAAAAAACTCAACATTAATGTGTATTAACTATTAACTCTTAATCCTACAAATTACGGCTGATATAAGACTCTTTTTTTTTTTCTTGCTATTATATATAGGGAGTGGATCCTCTCCAGTAAAAAAAAGATGGTGTCAATTGTGATCTTTCACCCTTTATTACACTCTCTTTCATATTTAATTTTGGCCATATTTATAAAATTAATGGTGAGAGATCACACTGCATTTTTTCAAGTGTTAAAAAAACTGGAGATGATTCATTTCCTTATATATATATATATGCATGACCATTCCGTGGCATGCAGTTATTGACATACAGAATCAAACTGCATAAAATTTAGTACGCGTTTTCATATACCGTTAGTTATTTATTATTTCATTCAGCTATGGCAGAGTTGAGAAGTAATAATGTTGAGGAGTATTTCAAGGGAAAGACCATTTTAGTTACTGGTGCAACTGGATTCTTAGCCAAAAGTTATTACCCTGTAATCCTGTATCTATACTCCTTAAGGTGCATGAAATTAGTCCAATAATTAAACTTCTGATTTTGTTTACTGTGCAGTTTTGTGGAGAAGATACTGAGAGTTCAACCCAACATAAGGTTGTACCTTCTAGTAAGAGCATCAAATTCGTATGTAGCTACCCAACGCTTGCATAATGAGGTAATAACTAGAATTGTCAAAACAATTTGGTTAAATAAATGAGTTAACTAACACAACATTTAAAAGGTATTAACTCCACCCTGCTTTTACTATTTCAAATTATCATATATTAATTTTTACAATTTTTTTTGTTTATATTCATTTCAGCTATATTAGGTAGTCAATACTTGAGTATAAATAATTATATTGATGCATGATTCATGTTTGTATTTCTGTACGCAAAAACTAACAAATAAAATACCAGAAGTTCAGTATGTTGATAAACTATTAATAAAAAATAGTTTACCTTCTAAAATTTCTAAAAAAAAAAATTTATATTTTTAGTAGTTTTTATTTCAATATAATCCTAATTTCAAACCGGCTTAATTAAACTTTGTAAGCACTTGTACTAAAAATTATCCTTACACCTAATAGTACATAGGATGTGCAGCATTCAATAATGCCTCATTCATTATTTTTATCTATGTAGGTTTTTGGGAAGGAATTGTTTAAAATGCAGAGAGAAAAGTAGGGTGAAGAATTCAGCTCTTTTTTGTCCAAGAAAATGGTTGCAGTTGCAGGTGATATTTCTCTTGACAATTTTGGAATCAAAGACCAAATCCTTATCAAAGAGATGTTGGAAGAGATTGATATCATAGTGCACACTGCCGCAACTACCAGGTTTGATGAGAGGTAAATAAGATTGCGTTATTTTAACCAATAATTATTCACTTGTATTACGTGTATCGGTATAAATTATATATATATATATATATATATATATATATATATATATATATATATATATATATATATATATATATATTACCAAAAATAAGGAGACTCAAACCTGCGACCTCTTAAGTTATGGGGAGACTATGCCATTTGAATTATAATTCATTGACGTATAAAATACATGTTGAAATATAAATAGATATTGAAAATTAAAAAAAAATCATGTATTTATATACGAATATATTATCTAGTGGCTGATTTTAATGTCTAAATAGATTTTTGATAATTATTAAGCTGCCATACTCTTTTTTTTATGGATTTACCTAAAGAGGGTTTTAAAAATATTAATCGAGAGAATAAAACTTTTTCTCTTTGTAGTTATTTTTTTGGAAAACTTTCAAATATACTAAGAATACTAATAATTTAATAATTTTAGCTGTTGATTTTAATTAATATATATTTTATAATTAAAATCAATGACTAAAAAATTCTTTCAATTTTTTTATTAATATCTTATTTATTTTATGCAGATATGATGTTGCAATGGCGACAAATACAGTGGGAGCTTATAATGTCATGAACTTCGCTAAAATGTGTAGTAGAATAGAGGTTCTTCTTTATGTATCTACTGGTATGCAATTCCATAATGAATTAATCTGAAAAGTAATAAAAGTTAGTGAATAATCACTAATCAATCAATATATATAAATTTTAAATATGTAATTTTTAAATTTTTAATATATATATTTTGTGGTACTCACATGTAAATAACAAACAGGAAGAGCCTCCTATGTTGCGTTTAAATATAAGTTGGTCGATTCATCATATGCAAAAGAAAAAAAATTGTTTTTAATAATCTCCTTAATGATGAATACAAATTCTCATATTATCCATATTGCTCAAGAAAAGTCAGTAAAAATCTAAGAGATCTCAAAATCTAATATCAAAATGATTTTATTATAGTTTTACGGAAAATGCTATGAGTTAACATTTTTAGTAGAAAAAAAATTTGGTTATTAGTCTTAGCTTTAAATTGGTCAATATTTCTCTAATTTTAGAAAAAATGTGTGCGTGCGCGTGGTTAATTGTATTTTGGTTTCAGCTTATGTTTATGGAGAGGCAGGACTAATTCCTGAGGAAGCATTTCATATGGGTCAGACGTTAAAAAGTCCTTTAAAATTAGACATCAACTTAGAAAAGAAGTTGATTAAGGAAAAACTTGGTGAACTCAAAGCACAGAATATCAATGAAAGAACAATCACCTCAATAATGAAAGAATTTGGAACAATAAGGTAAACTGCAAATTAATATAAACTCTAATTTAATTTACTCTCTTTTTACTTCTCAGGTAAATTGTAAAAGCTTGATTAATTATCGGTGTTTTTTGTTTCCATATAGGGCAAATTTTCATGGGTGGTCAAACACCTATATATTTACAAAATCAATGGGAGAAATGCTTGTGACAAATATGAAGGGTAATCTACCGTTGATCATCACGCGTCCGAGTTCTATAATCGGAACTCATTCAGAACCCTTTCCGGGTTGGATTGAAGGTGTTAGGTAAATAGAATAATCGTTTAATTTAATTAGCATGTATAATAATATGATGGATACATGATTATTTGAGAGTGTAACTAAATGACATAATTTTGCAACTTCAGAACTATAGACTTTGTGTTTGTTGAGTATTTCAAAGGAGCACTAACTAGTTTTGTTGGCCATCCAAAGACAACTATTGATCTGGTGAGTCTCACTCTTCAAATCATTTTACTTTGAATAGTTTGTATACAAAAGTAGACGAATTATTATCTTTGGAGTAGGTTATTGTTTGATGTTTGAAGTGGATGCTACATTTTTCTCCTCACTTGAGAATTGAAATGATGATACAGATACCAGCAGACATGGTGATAAACTCAATGATCATAGCGTTGTTGGTTCAGTCTAAGAGTAATTCTTCCAACAATTTGATCTACCATATTAGTACTTCGCTTGGAAATCCAATTAAACTTTCGGATATTCAAGATATAATGCATTGTTATATGACAAAAAAACCGTGGCTAAAAAATTCTGGGAAGTCAGGGGCATTCTATGAAAAATTTACATTCAACCCCAGTTATACGGAGGTTCATGAATTTCCCCAAAACAAGGTATTGGCTCAAATAAATTAAGTTGCCATATTTTATATTTAATGGAACTATTTTGTTACATAAAGGTTTATTAACGTTGAATTACTATGCTATGTTTTTAACTAATAATTTATTTCCCCTTTGATTGTTACGGTGTTAAGAGATCAAGGTTGAAGAGGATAATCAACATTTATCGTCCTTATCTTCACTTCTCGGGCATGTACGTAACGTAATACTGTATCTAATTAATTATGTTATTGATTCATATATAAATATGCAACATTTTAATTTATTTGTTAACAACTTTGATGATAAGAACACGGAGAAGCTGCGGATGGCAATAAAGGGAGTTGGCAGTGTTGAGAGGGAATTTAACTTCGATCCCAAGAGCATTGATTGGAAGGACTACCTGATGAATGTTCATTTTCCAGGTCTAATCAAGTACAGCATGCAACCTAAGATGTAACGAACACTTGACCGTTTGTTTCAAGTTGGAACAGCATAAGAATGATTAGGAGTATTGGTATTGTTTTACATGTTAGTATTAGATGTTTGCAGGAATTGCATTGGAAATTTCGAACTGCCTTAGCGTTGTTCCAGATTGTTGGCTACGCCCCTTTTGTGTATTTGTAGTGGCAGTGGTGTGAAGAAAATAGAATTAGAAATCAAACAAAAACTATACTCGGAATTAAATAAATAAATAAATAAGAAACTCTTCAATAATAATCTCTTGCTTGGTTATGAATGTCAGCCACCATGGTTGCCATGAAAAAGTAACACCTTAATATTAAGCCTGAATCCATCGCCTCAACAACGATCAAAATATAATTACATCAATGAGATTAAATTGTATAGATTGAACTTGGGTGGCCAAAAAATAAAGCCCCTCCTTTAAATTAATTTAAAATAATTGCAAATATAGCACCTTAACTTCAAACAGAATCATTCACGTTGAAAGATTTGTCACAAAGGAGGAGACCTCTCTTTTCTTTTACCAGTCAAGGAAGTTGTGTTGTTCTCATCAACTTGGGAATCCATGATACCGACACCATTTGAAAATTCCTGTGGTCCCTCGGCATCCTTTGTGTTATGGTGATTGAAGTTGGGAGTATCCACACTATTGCATACATTAGCTTCGGCATCCTGAGAACTTTGACGGGTAATACACAGCCAAGTCCTTGAAGTTTCATCACCAGTGTGCAGTGCTAAAGGCACATGCCATGACCCTTTTTCTGATTCCTGAAACATACAAACCTTTTCATATTTTTTTAAAGAATTTAATTCATCAGCAAGTCTCAAGAAACAAGTCGAAATACAATAAGTTGAGACTCATTTGCATACCAGCATCTTGGATGACAATACACAAGATTCGATTCATTAAGACTCTATAAATACAAAAACTCATCCTCACAACAATAACAGTCCCTCTAAAAGTAGCATTAACCTTTATGAACATTACAGAAGCTTAAAAATATACTTAAGTATCAAATCTCCCAGCAAACACCAAAACCTAGAAAATCCTGACCGACACACATGTAGAGTGCAAAATACTTCTGCATACCCCGCAAGTACAGAAAAAGAATATTACCTGGATGACCAATGAGTATGGTGGTGGCATCTGAAGTTTCAGGTTTCCTTTAACAAATGTGTAGTGAACCTGTAGATGAGGAAAACAACTTATCACATGAATAAGCACACAATAAAAAACTTGAATGAGCTAGAGAAATTTTTTGCAACTTCAGAAGTATAAACTTGGATGACTCTATCAATGTGAAATAACTACTGCTAAGTCGAATATTGGAGAATGTACTAAAAATCAGTATGGTTTATCCAACCACATGAAAATTAAAACAGATCAAACTCCATTTTTCTCCAAATAATCCCCCTCCCACCAGAAATTTCACAGAAAATTATAATACACTAAAGAATATAATAAGAATATGCACATGAATGACAACAAAAAAGAAATAATATCATAATAGAATAAACACTTTCAAAAAGAATCTACATGAGTGAAAGTGCTCAAACCAAATTACAGGACAGAACAAACAGGGATGTAATAAATTTGAAAAATTAAATGAATAAGAAATAGACTTCCCATAGAGGATTCAGTCCATTTGAAATTGTGAACAGGAAAAAACTCGCGCATTATGCTAGAATAAGCAATAGCTTACTTGATGTCTTTCTTTCCACTGGTTAAAAAAGTTGCTTCCTATGAGTTCAAATATGTGATCCCGCATTTCATCATTTGTCACAAGCAAGCATCTGAGTTTTACAGCAGCATAAAGCCAATACCTGAAATCCAGAATAGTTCATGGTAATAATATCAGTACACAAGGAAAATGAAATGAGTTAAAATGAGAAGTGTAACTGTGTAAACGGTACTTAAATGGAATAATCTAAAGGAGAATTTGCAAATTAGTGATCAAAAGAAATTTAAAACAAAAAATTTAACCATATAATTGAATTGGTGCCTAACAGAGAAAGAATAATTATCATGCATATGTGACTAAATACGAATAGTAAATTAAGCATATTTGAAAAAACGGAAGAATACTCACTAAAGCTAATTTTCCTTAAAAGTTTAAAAAACTAATATATTATTAATCTTAAAGGAAAAGAAATGGTCAAACAGTAAAAGAACAATGCAATCAGTAAATTAAAAACAAAAGCAAATTGAAAGAAAATAATTTAGCAATTCACCAATCATCATTGGATCCAGTTGGAGTCGTATAGAGCGCACCATTATTCATCCACTCCTCTACCACCCTTCTGCTTGATGGATTATCCATAAGCCCTCTCATTCGCTTGTTATGCAAGATGACCAGTGGCCATTTTTTCCCGCTACAATTGTAAAGTTCTTTTACTACATCGTCAAGCTGAACTATTACAAAATCGACATGATAAACACAATTAGCTGCAAAAACCAACAAAGCTTGCTCATCACACAAGAGAGCAAGAACATGAAACATCGGCATACAACCTGAGAAATGCTAAATCCACCATCTGCAAAATTTTGTTGGTAGAGCCCAACATTCGCTCCATCCACTATAGCATCATAACACGCATGTTTTTCAAGCCAGCCCTATCATGAAGGTAATAAAGGTACCAAAACTGAGTTACTACTTACTACTATCAATTACCAACATAAGTGCTAAAAATATTCACACATGAAACCGATCTGTGTTTCAATGAGGGGACAAGATTAACTCACCTGAAATTCACTGAAATTAGCTTTGACCTCTCTTTCCAGAGCCAAATTAGCAACAGAACGTGCAAACTTGTCTGTCTCCTCATCATCGATATCAACACAAACCAATTGCTGGCTGCAACCACAGCAACGTCCTTCAACACTAACATTGGTCCTTCTAACAAGCCAGTCCCCTTTCCCAACCCACCCTTGACCATGCCACCCTCCCCCATTTCGCAAAACCCCTTCTTTCACACGAGCCAAGTCCTCCAAACCAACCTCAGAACCCTTTCCACTGTGAAACCACTCTTCAATCACAGACGCCGTCGTTTCACTAACGCACCTCACTGAGCTCCTTAGCTTGTGCAAATACTCATACACCTTATCTGCATTCCCGTTCTTCGCACTCACCTTCAGAAGCGCCGTGAGTTGTGGTTCCTCGAGTGTCACACCAGAACCGTTCACATGCTCCTCCACCTCATAAGCCTTACCGGAATTTCCAAGCTCACAGAATCCGAACAAAGCAGGGTCAAAAGTCCTCAGCCTAGGGGCAGAGCCATAATTCTGAACGGCCTTCGCGAGCTCAAATGCGCGGTCGGCATTGCCTTTCGCGGCGGCAAGCCTGGCGACAGCGGTGAGGGTGGCTTCATTGGGGTTTATTCCGAGGCTGGTCATGTGATCGAAAATGCGGAATCCGTGGTGCAATGCGGTGTCTTTGAGCGAGTCGTTGTTGACGGAATTGGAACAGAGGTAGAGTAAGGCATTGAAGTGGTGCTGATTGATGCGAGTGTTGGTCGAAACGGCGTCGTCGTATACAGAGATGGCAGCGCTTAGATCCTTGGATTTGGAGCATGAGTTGAGCTCGAATTGGAACTTGGCCTCTGGAGTTTGTGCCTTCCTCTTCTTCTTGCTGTTGTTGTCCATTGATGCAGTTTGGTTGGGTATTTTGGTGTTCAAATTTTGCACCATTTGAAACTCTATAAGCGTTAACTTTTTTGGTGAATCTATATAGCAGTTACCTATATACTGGTAGAATCCGGAGAATTAGAAGAGGATTGTTCAGCACACACAAGGTTGTCAAGAACAAGTTCCTATATAGGCACGGAAGGTTAGTAAGCAGAGCACAGAATGTAAGTGCCTACAAAAATTTTAATCATGGCACGTAATATAAGAATGTAGGCTCAAATAGAAATACATGTACTACATAATGATAAAATAATCATCAATCTCATATAATAACACAAATAGAGAAAGTAATCACAAATACCATAAATATATTACGTTATAATAGTTCAAAATGCATAGAGTTTAACTTGAAAGTATTCAGCTCCAAAGCTAGTAGTTAAATATCATAAAATATAAGTCACAAACCATAAAATAAAAAACACATCCACAAGTTTTTGACATATATTAAACTAAGATGAGAAATATTCAAAATATCTAACACCAGCTATTAATCAAAGTGACATCTAAAGCAGATCTTGGAAGCCATGACCATCATCATCTTCATTTTCATCTTCTAAATATATAATGTAAGGCAGTATGTTAATAACTTCACAATAAAACAACACTAAAAAAATACATAAAAAAACATTAAAACAGTACTACAGGTCTATAACAGATTCACAATTGAAAAAAATAACTAATAATAATTAGAGCATCACAAACCCTATATTAATAATTTCATATATTGAATTATATACATAATGCAAGACAGTAAATCACACACTCTGCATCAATTATTGATTATTGGCAGAGCCAGGCAACATTCACAAGTCAGAACAAACCTGAAAGTGAAAGCAGACCGTGAAGACTGGAAAAATTCAGGGGCGGTTCAGGAACAGCAAGCGACGGCCGAAGGGAGCAATGAGTTTCGCCGCCGACGGAGAGCTACAGAGTTCAGACTCCGCGAGAGGCAGCACGCGGCCAGACTCGGTGGCGGCGCCCTGAGGTGTGCTTGTGCGGCAGTGGTTGTGAATGAAAAACACAGAGACGCGGTGGTTTTGCGTTCTGCTTGTGCGGCGGCTGCACACAAATGCAACATAAAATGGCGGTGGCGAAAATGGTGATACGAAATTAGGAACACTTTGTTGCTGTGGATTGGAAGTTATCGTTTTTATTTTAAAGGAAATTAGGATTTTCTTTTGTGGAAGTTATGAATTTTTCTGAATTGGAAGTTATGAATTATTTTTTATTTTTTTTTTGGACGGGGAAGTTATGAATTATGAACGAAAACTTAGGACTACTCGATTGGGCCACTTAGGCCTTGGCCCATTTTGATCTTTACAAATACTTTCGTTTTAGTCCAGCCTAAATATTTTGGGCCTTAATTGAGGGTTTGTTCTTTGTAACAAGAAACTCATGCTAGAGCGAAGAACTAATAATATTTTTGGAAGTCTTGAATTCAATCAACCTAGCGACCTGGTTGGTTGAATAATATCTAATTAATATTCTACATATATATTAGATAAGGTTTAGTAATCTAGCAAAATGAAAAATGGGTTAATTACTAATATAGTACACGAAAGATTCAACTGCTAATCAAATAGTCCTAAAATATATTATTGACAAAACAACCCTTAAATGATATGAAAATACGAAAAAAAAATTCAATAAATATTACATTTTTTGTAAGTAACAAAAATTTTTTTATATTTAACAAAGACTTATCAATTATATCTAAATTTTTGTGGCATTTGAATAAATATTTAGAAAATTCACAAAAAATTTCGAAACAAAATTTGATTTTTAAATTTTTTTTTTTAAAAAAATATGGTCATTCATAATAAAAAAATTTTAAAAATTTACTTGACAAAAAAGTGCAAAATTTTAAAAATAAAAAGATCTTATTTTTTTAATTATAATTGTAAAAATGTGTATTAAAATTTGTTGATATCTAAAGTTATGTTTTAGAACATATTTTTAATATTTATTATTTTTTTTGCAAATTTATTTATCATCAACATTTTCGATACAAACTTTTAAATACTATTTTAATAGTTCATTGAACGAAAGAAAAAAAATTAGGGATCAGCATATATCTTGGTAGATTATAGGTAGCAGATAGAGATTATTGCTCCACTGGACTCTGACCACTCCAGCTTTTAAGACGTGTGTTGATTTTGTATGTCGGTTCCATCCATTTGAAAAATGATTCGTTTCATTATTTATAATATTGTAGATTCGTAGTATCATAGCACCAGCAATGTATATGATGAATTGATACATGTGAATTGTTTTTACACTATCTCAGTAGTCCTTCTTTGTAGGAGCGAGTGCCAATAATAATTTAAAGACATATAATATTGTTTAGTTACAATAATTGATAGGTTACGGTGTTAATTAGCTTGAATAATTAATATCTTAAGGTGAAACTCTAACTCATATAGCATGCATAAGCCTGTGTCACTTTCATCTAGAGATGATGACGGTCGCACTCTAACGTACACATGCCTAATCATTCTCCGTCTCATTCGGATCCAAGTGATAAATGTCGCCTTCAGTTGTCACGGAAGTAGAATGAAATATGCATGCCTCACATTTTTCATTTATAGTGAGTTTATAAAAAACATTAGTCATAAATATCTAATTCATTTTATAAAAGACAAAATCTATATGTATATGTTAAACTATTTAATAGTCCAGAATAATATAAATTTTACATGGAGATATCTTTACAAATTAAAAGTAGTCGCCATTTTCTTTTCCATCAAATTTTGGTTTAACGTGAATGTCAGAATTGGAGGGTTGAACAACCCAAATTGTTCAATAATTTTAATTATTAAGATGTTGAAACTTGAAACATTACTTCGTCGAAAAGGGGTTCTCCCATACCGAAATTGTTGAAACTTGTATTGAAACGTTACTTCATCTAAAAAGGGTTTCTAATAATAGATATCAAAATCCTTAATTACTTCATCTAAAAAGGGTTAAGTAATTATTAATAATTACACATACGTAATACATTACCAAAAAACCACTTTTTCAAAAAAAATTAATTAATAAGAGAAAGCACATAGTAGCTAAATTTCTAACACGTTTTTTTTATGTAAGATTTTTTTAATTTTGTGATTTTTTCATAAACTTTCTTTCTTTTTTTTTTTGTTGAATTTACGCTATAATTCTTTATTCTAGAGTGAACGATAATTAAACTCTAAATTTTTAGATTATAAAAGTTTTAATATCATGTCACAATATTATATTTTTTAAAATTTTAAATAAAAAAAAAACCAAAAATAATTATATTTCTAACACTCTTTCACGCAAAAATCTCTTTTATTGGCCACAATTATTTCTTTTAAATAATCAACAAATATCGAACTCTAAATTTTTAAGTTATAAAAATTTTGAGATCATGTTATCATATACCACTTCTTCAAATAACTTTTTCTAGATGTGAAAAAATATTATAAATTTTATATTTTTCAAAAATAACTTTTTAAAAAAATTATAAATATAAAAAATTTCTAAACTAGTAGTGTCATCAAATACAACTCAAATCATTAATACATATTAACATGTAGGAAAAAAAAAATTAAGTTACTTGATCAATAATATATATAGCACACGTTATAATTGCGCGGCAGAATTGAAAAGAAAAAAAAAGAAAAAGAAAAAGAAAATGATGTTTTCTACATGCTATTTCTTTCTTTTCTTTTTGTTGAGCGGACTTTCGTCAATATATGTATAAGTTCTCTGTATTAGCTTAATTAAGGAACCCACCATAGACATTCTCTGCATCACCTTTTCCAAATTGTCTCATATAACTTTTTTGGGCATATACGTGAGTAACGTGACACGTTTTGCTTATTTTATATATACATATATATATATATATACTGACTCAGGGGTTAGCACCAATCTCCTCATGCCCAATTGATAGAGACATAAAACGGTCAAAGTGCAATCGAATTGGATTTTGGATAAGAAGAAAAGAAAAAGAGAAATGTCACTTTAACCATTTTTATTAATATTAGTTAATGTTTTGAATTAATATTTTATTTTTTATATTATTAAAATTTAAATTTTAAAAATTAATATTTAAAATTTACTAATTGAAATTTTGGCTAAATATTATTTAAAAATAATAAATTTTATTGATGACGTAATATTATTAATGGTGTGGCTTCTAGATATCTTTTCAGCTTTAATTTTTCATAGACTAACAATGTGTGTGATGGGAAAATATATCTATGTTTGATCTGCATTAATCAACATAGCTAGTCTAGCTACTTTGTGTGGCGAATGAGTTTACACAGTAATAATCCTTCTACCGATGAATATAATGAGGCAATTTATTTGAACTAATCTTATCTATTTTGGGTTTGATATTTAGTGTATACTATTCCTTATGAACATTAAAAATAATGATTAAAATAAAGAACTATACTACTATTAGATATTAAAATTGAAAATGAGTCGACTTAATTTTATTTTAAAGTCAGCTTATAGAATAATAAAAAATATTTTATATTTATAAATTTTCTTCAAAAATTTTATTTTTAAAATATGTGAGACTTATATAATAACAGAGACAAAGCAGATGGTATCCATATCTATGTAGTTTTACTTGTATTAACACATGCATGGTTCGTCACCTGAAAAATAGTGTACTACACACTAATAAGAAATCCACTTTTTCCCTTAGATGACACTATATTTATTCATAACTTAGGGTCACTTGATGAGTATATTCGTATTTAAGGGGGGCCGGGAAAAAAAAGAAACGAAAAAGTGACGCTTATTGGAGTAAAGGATGCCGACATACATGCATGGGTTAGACAAGCTTGACCACACTTTTCAATTGCTGAATCCATGTTCAAAATACAAATATTTGCCCATCTATCTAGCTAGCTAGCTAGCATTGACGAAATCTGTTGAGGTACAGATTTTTTTTTTTTAGTGAAAAGTAAGCTAGAGAAGAAAGAAATATATCTATTGTATTAGTGAAAAATTACATCTTTACAGAGATAAAAGATACGATTATATATAATTAAAAAGAAAGAAAAAATAAAAAAATAAAAATTATACTAACTATTTTTTTATATTTTATTATACAGCTGTGAACTACTAATATCATACAATATTCAATAAAAGAGCTAGTAATATTTATACATTAATAGCCTCTTTTAAGTTGGGAGTGTATAAATTATACATTTCAAACTTATTACATACCTCTTCAAAAAGACCTGATGGAAGTGCCTTTGTAAGGACATTAGCAATTTGTTCTCTTAATGGAATTGGGATGGACTTTAAAGAACCGTCTTGAATTTTCTCTCTAACTTTGTGACAATCAATCTCAATGTGTTTTGTCTTTTCATGAAACACTGGCCGCAATATATCTAGCAGATTGGTTGTCACAAAATAATGTCATAAGAGCTGGTAACTTGATTTTGAAGTCATTCAAGATGTACATTAGCCAAATTCCTTCACAAGTTGCAAGAGTCATTGCTCGATACTCTGCCTCCGAAGATGATCGAGCAATTCTTTGCTGTTTTTTACTTTTTCAGGGCACCAAAGATCTTTCAAGAAAGAAGCAATATCCGAACACTGATCTTCGGGTATCCGAATATGTACCCCAATCAGAATTTGAAAAATCACGGAGGGACAAGTCACAAACAGACTCAAAAATTAATCATTTTTCAGGAGCTTCTTTCAAGTACTTCAACACATGTAAGGCTACTTTGAAGTGCTCATCTCTAGAACAATCTAGAAATTGACTTAACTTGCTAACAGCAAAGCTTATGTCAGGCCTGGTATTAGTGAGGTATGTCAACCTTCCAATGAGTCTTCTATATGGCTTAGTATCATTCAACAATGTTCCTGATAACTTTGAGAGATGAATTGAATAATTCATAGGTGTGCTGGCTGGTTTTAAATCTAATAATTCATACTCTTTTAGAAGATCAAGAGTATACTTCTTTTGATATAAAGCTATTCTCCTTTTTCTCCTTGCAACTTCCATGCCCAAGAAAAATTTTAGTTTGCCTAAATCTTTGATTTTGAATAAAGTATCGAATTTCATCTTCACACGTTGGATCTCTTCTATGTCATCCCCCACTAGAACCAAATCATCGACATAACCAAGAATATAAGTGAAACCTGTTGGAGAAGATTTGGTGAAAAGAGAATGATCTGCCTTTGATTGTGAGTAACCTGAAGCAATCAAGATAGAGCATAACTTAGAGTTCCACTGGCGACTTGCTTGCTTAAGGCCATATAAGGATCGTTCCAGCTTGCAAACCATTTTTGACTATGCATTTAAACAAGGGAGAAACTTCATATAGACTTCTTCAGGTAGATTACCATAAAGAAAGGCAGTGATCACATCTAATTGATGAATAAACCAGTTCTTACTAGCTGCAATTGCTAAGAGTACACGAAGGGTAGTCATTTTGATTACAGGACTAAAGGTATCAAAATAGTCATACCCTTGTGTTTGAGTGAAGCCCTTGGCCACAAGCCTTGTTTTGTGTCTTTCTATAGTCCCATTAGAGTTATACTTGGTTTTAAAAACCCATTTACATCCGATTGCATGCTTCCCTTTCGGTAGAGTAGTAAGTTTCCAGGTCTTGCTTTCCTCCAATGCTTCAAGCTCATTGCTTTTTGCCAACAATCACTCAGAATAGCCTGTTCATAGTTCTTTGGCTCCGAATTTGTAAAAATTGTAATGGAAAGTGCTTTGTATGATTGTGACAGGGAATTGTAACTCAAGTAATTGAAAAGAGGATATCTTTTTAAGATTGATGATTGGATCATGCTATCAGAGACAGTGGATTGCATACATTCATAATCATCAAGGTATCTTGGCTTGTGTCTTTCTCTAAAAGATCTTCTTAGTGAAGGAGGTGGATTAATATCAGTAGGTTGGGAATTAGATGGATTTTTTTCATATGATGGTGTAGTACATGATGCTGGTGCTATTGGTAAACTTAAAGATATGGGTAAGGTTGGCTGTGGTTGAATATCAATTGTATTGGAAGGAGTATTTGGCAATATATGTTGAATGTGATGTAAATCTAAGGTATGGGAAGATAATGTGCTGCTATCAAAGACATATATAGAATCATGATTATGTAATGTAGATTTAGTGTCTTGATTAGAATTGGAAACATATTCAAATTGATGAGAAACTTGATTATTCTTATATGGAAAGAAATTTTCATAAAAAATTACATTTCTAGATATGAAAATTGTTTGTTATTTATGTCCATCAAAAGATATCCTTTTGTTCCTGTTTTAAAGCCAAGAAAAATGTATTTTCTTCCTCTTTTATCTAATTTCTTTCTATTTGCAACTAAAGTTGAAGCAAATGCAAGACATCCAAAAATTTTAAAGTGTTGAATGTTTGGCATTTTACTAAAAAAAATTTAATAAGAACTTTTATTATTAATAGATGAACTAGACACTCTATTAAGAATATGTACAGCATGAGTGCAGCATGTCTCCAAAAAATTGTGGGAAGATGAGTCTTAAAAATGAGTGCTTTAGTAATATTCAAAATATCTTGATATTTTTGTTCTATAATTCTATTTAGTTGAGGTGTCTCAACTCTCAACACATGAAGTCTGATGAATTATTCCCTGTTTTTCATAAAAAGAATTCATGATGAATTCAGCTTCATTATCAGTTCTAATGTTTTTTATTTTTGTTTGAAATTGGGTTTCAATTAGTTGCACAAATTGTTGGATACAAAAAGAAATTTCACTTTTATTTTCATAAAAAATAGCCAAGTGAACCTACTTTTATCTTCTACTATTGTCAAAAAATATTTATGACTAGCAAAAGATGGAGTAGAAATAGGTCCCCAAATATCCATGTGCACTAAATCAAATAAATTGACAGATTTTTTTTGACTCAAATGAAAAGACAATCTTCTTTGTTTTGCATAATGACATAGGTTCATCTTTTAATGGACATACAATAAAAGGATAATTCTTTTTCATTTCTTGTAACCTATCAATTGAGACATGTCCTAACCTACAATGCCAAGTTTCATGATTTATAGTGTCCGTGATAGCAGCAACACTAACCGAATTGCTGGTGTTGACTAGTTCTCTATTCTTTGCTTCTAAGTTGACATAAGTTGCATCTGTATTGAAGATATATAAGCACCTCTTTGTCTAGCATGACCAATCATCTTTAAGGAAAGGTTGTCATGTATCTCACAGTGTGTATTGTTAAATAAAAATTGACAAGGTAAAAAATTAGTTGTTTCAAACATAGATATGAGATTAAAGTTAAAAGAGGGCACATATAACATATTTGTAAAGTAAAAATCACGGGTTAAAATTATAGTTCCACTAATTGTTGTTGTAGTCTCAGTTCCATTTGGACATTTGATTAACACAGGATCTATTATGTGATGAGAGTGAAAAGTATCAAGAGAAAAAATAACTTGTGCAATTACACCAGTGTCAATTATCCAGTCATGTGTATGCAAAGGAATGCGAAAAACTGATAAAATATGGTGTATACCTGATGAAGGAGCTATCACTGTGTTTATGGCTTGTGTTTGAAGAGAACTATGAGCAGGATCACCTTTATCTTGTTGGAACAGAGAAATCAATGCTTGTTTTTTATCTTCGAAAAATAAGTTGTCTAAATTTTTACTATTCTCTTCTTGAGTTGAACGCACATCAGGTACGTTGCCATCTCCACATGTTTTCTCAGCAACAATCATATTGTTCACATTTGCTACTCCAAATTTCTTTTGCAACTGAGGAGGAAATCCATGCTTATGGTAGCAGGTCTCTATGGTGTGTCCAGTCTTCCTGTAATGAGAGCAACTTCTCATTATTTCTCTTCCACTACTAACTCTATCTCGGCATCGGCCACGTCCGCCTCTGCCACCTCGATTTGTGATACCAGAATTTGCATTCAAGGTCATACCAAATTTTCTGTTGTTTTCATTACCAGTTCCTCCAATATTGACAGTATTAACTAGCATCCTTTCTTCAGTTTGATATTAGTTGATTAATTGTCTTTCTTGTTGCAAAAGTAAAGAATAGATGAAATTCACATTGGGCAATAGCACTATCAACATAATTTGTGATTTTACTATTGTGTACTGCTCATTTAACCTTCTCAAAATTCTAACAGCATGTTCTTGGTCTCTATATTCTCTGATGATCTTCAGTTCACATGAGCATGATGCTCCACAGGCACAAGATGGAATTGGTTTGAACTCATCAAGTTCTTCCCAAATTCCCTTAAGTTTAGTGAAATATGCAGTGATGGATAGATCTCCCTGCTTCATCGCAAACATCTCTTCTTGAAGATCAACTATCTGAAACAAATCACCTTCATAGAATCTGTGCTTGAGATCGTTCCAGAGTTCTGAGGCCACGTTACACCAAAGAACACTCTGAAAAATCTGTGCTTAGAGAAGAATGCAACCACGATAGTATAAAGGTATTGCATCTGTCCAGGCTTCACAGGTTGAGTCAGTTTTTTCAGGTTTCAGAATACTTCCATCAATGAATCCCAACTTGTTTTTCGATTTGATGGATAGCCAAACCGATCTCGCCCATGAGTGATAATTTTGAGTTGTAAGAGGAGTTTGAGTTAGTGATAAATCTGGGCTTTCATTTGGATGGAGGTAGAAGGGGCTTGTCTGGTCTTGAATCGGGTTCAATGTTGATCTCCATACTTGCGTTTGAAGGCTGACAAGTTGATTCATCAATCTTGTGAGATTTTTTAAATCACTCACTGAAAATGTTTGCAGTTGCGAATTTTCTGGATTATCCACTCCAACTTCTCGATCTGCCATGGATATTGCAGAAAGAAGGGAACAAAGTTCACAATTCTTGCTTAACAATATTTGCAACTCTTCCACGTTCACCGCACCATGATGAAATCTATTCTGAGCTGCAAATTTCTTAATTAAAATCAAGCTAAAGAATAGAGAAATGTGTCTATTGTATTAGTGAAAAATCACACCTTTACATAGAACAAAAGGTACAACTATATATAGCCAAAAAGAAAGAAAAATAAAAAAATAAAAATTATACTAGTTACCTCTTTATATTCTATTATATAGCTGTGATCTACTAATGTCACACAATATCCAATAAAAAAAGAATACTGAGTACTAGTAATATTCATATATTAATAAGTATGCATCTATAATTTCGTTAACTAACATTTGTAATATTTAATTATGATAGTTGTTATATACATTTATAATTTAAAAAATATTAGAGAGTAAGTAAAATTTATTATTTTTTATTAATAATTAGTCATTAATGTTTAAAAGTGTGGACTAAATATATGTTGTTAGAATATTAAATTAAAAAATTGAATTAATAACTAAATAATGATGGTCAAAAATAATATATTCTAATTTTTAAACATTTTTTTATAATTTATTTCAAAATGAAAGTGAAATATTACTTGAAACATGCACTTATTATCACAAGTTGTTAATAAATTATATATTTTTTAAAAATTGGATAAAAAATAGTTAGTTTAGATCTCATACTACATATACACTATACTTAATCGAATAAAAAAAATTGATTATGACCCATTATGTAAAAAATTTCGCTAGGGAGTCAATGGAGTATTTGTACAATGTGTATAATGGGCTATTTATTTGGCCCAATATAAGTTAAAAAATGAACATTCAGAATAAAATACTACTAATTTCTCAAACACAATACACCCATACTATCCAGAATAACCATTCGGGTACTAGAGATAATAAACATCTGATATCCTACTGAATCGAACATCTATATGCCCCATTGTATACATTGTATAGATACTCCATTGGCTCCCTATACTTCCTTTTATGTAAAATATCTGATGATAATCAGTGGCTAAGAGAAGGGGGATTGAATCTTAGCTTCCTTTCTCACAGAGTATTACTTTTACTTTTTCAACAACCTTCAGGTTCACTTTTGTCTCGTAACAAGTTGAGAGGCATTTTTCATTTCGTCTCCTGAGAACCAGAAACAGAAAAGAAGCAGAGAAGAGAGAATCACACTAAGATGTATCCTGGTTCAGCTGTTAAGTGCAATGCAGCTTACATCCGGTCTCCATCACAACAGTGACGAAATTTCACTATCTTTAACAGATTACAAACACCAATTCTTTTCCTAAGATCTACCCAATCCTATCTGGGACAAATCCAAATTCTAACCTCAATCTAAATTTGACTTGGACTGAAACCAAACTTTCAACAGCATAGTGCTAACCCAACTTGTAAAAAAATTTCCACAGGATCATGACACACAACAGAAAGATGTTCAAAGAAACTCTAAGACATTTATGACTTTTTCTCTAATTTTAATCACTGTCTTTTTTCTCTCACTGACTTTTTCTCATAAACCTCACCATGTTTGTCTTTTTCACCATGAGACTCAGACAGACAAAACTAAAAAAAAAAATGAACTTCATTAAAGGAGAAGAACTCAGGAAGCTCAGGTAGCTATGAGAATTCTGTGCTTTTTCACTTACTCTCCGTGATCTCAATCCTTGACCGTTCACTCTTAATATAGAAGGGGAAGCTTTTAAGATTAAAACCGGTTCAACCAACCTAGTAACATCTTCTTCAATTTTAGAGTAGTAACGGTTCGAACTGAGAGGAGAGAGAGAGACAAAGACGGATACATGGAACAAGTAGAGGTCTAGACCCCCAACTTTAAAAAAAAAAAAATTAATAATAAAAGTTAAGAAGCCTAACCCAATAAAATATAATGATATTTAAATAAGCACTACATTATCGTGCGTCCTCAGTACCAAAAAAAAATAAAAAAAATACTACATTATTTTTCTTCCCTTATTCATTTTGATGCTTAATATTCTTTTCAAGCCATAGGCAATTAGCCATGCCCAGGACGCCCTCCACTTTCAAGTGTCACAACGGTTGTACCGTATAAGGTACAATATGCTAAACACTTTTTTATTATACATGTATAAAATTGTTATATTCTACACCTGGCGTGGATAGTGCATTATAAATGGAATTAGTCTTTGAAGTTTGATCCAAAGGCCGTAGAAGCTCCAAATAATTCTAATTATTTAGTAATAAATTAATGGGTAATACTAGGTAAACAAAAAAAAAAAACAGTTAGAACTTGTCTTATTTAGCATAAATTAATTGTCACAACAATTAATGAATGCTAAATAAGGTAAGTTATAGCTGTTTTTAGCTGATTTTCTTTGGTTACCAAACATTTTCGTAAACTAATAACCGATTTTCTTTGCAAGATAGCATCCTCATTTGTGTGTAACATCTATCATGACCAATTGACCACCACTTAACTATTGATATGGATTCCATTGATGCTATACCGCCTGTACGCCTAGTAGTTTTTGAGCAAACACTATGAACAAATGCCACTTTGAGTTCTATTCTATTGATGCTGTACGTCTAGTAGTTTTTTTTTTTAAATATTGTTAATTTGTTATTGATATTTAATTAATAAAAAATATTTAGATTTTGTTTATTCATGTAAGTATATAATAATTAAAATTTTTTTTTAGGTAAAAAAAATTAGAACATTTTACGATGAGAAAGCAAAGTAAGTTGATACAATTTTTAAGAGAAAAGCTACTGATAATATTGGAGTTTAAACAAGTCAATCCTCTAATCTTATTTTACAAGAAGTTCAAGTAAGTGAACTCTCTAATTTTACTCAAAATACACATTAACATGAAGCTAAAGTTCCAAGATTAGAAAGAGATGTTAACATCTCTTTACTAGAAAGGGATCTAGGAAAGCGACGTCCAATTTGATAGTATAATACTATAATGTCAATGAACGTGATAAGATTCGTAGAGCATACATAATAGCTGGGTCATACCAAGCAACAAATATTAGCTATCCAGCTTCTGGAAATAACAATCACCGTCGATATTTTCAATTTTCTTAGTTTAAGAAATTTTCAAGTTGGTTAGAATATTCATCAGAAAAAGATGCTGCTTATTGTTTGGCTTGCTATTTGTTTAGTAAACATTATGGTGCTCGCAATGATGGAAAAAATGTATTTTCAGAGTTAGGATTTAGTAATTGGAAGAAAGTAAACAATGGAGTGAATTGTGCATTTGTATGTCACGAGGGTTCTATTCCTAATTCTCTCCATAATTTATGTGTGAAATCTTGTGATGATTTAATGGCTCAATCTAAACATATAGACAAAATTTTTGATAGGCATGGTGATGAAACTATTATAAATAACCGCTTAAGGTTGAAAACATCTATTGATGCTATTCGATGGCTTGCATTTCAAGCATGTGCATTTAGAGGCGACGATGAAAGTCCTGGATCTTTGAATAGGAGGAATTTTATTGAGTTAATTAAGCTTTTAGCTTCATGTAATCAAAATATTAATAATGTTGTCCTTGAAAATGCTCCTGGAAATGCTCAATATATATCTCTCGGTGTTCAAAAAGATATATTGCATATCTTTGCTAAAAAAGTGCGTACAAAAATTCGAGAAGAAATTGGTGATTCTAAATTTTGTATAATTATTGATGAAGTAAGAGATGAGTCAAAGCGAAAACAAATGTTTGTGGTTTTGAAATTTGTAGACAAGCACGGTTGTGTTCAAGAAAGATTTTTTGATCTTATACATGTTTCTAATACGTGTTCTTTGACATTGAAAACAGAAATTTCATCAGTTTTTTCTCGTCATAATCTTGATGTTCAAAATCTTAGGGGATAAGGGTATGATGGAGCTAGTAATATGCATGGTGAATGGAATGGATTGCAAGCTCTATTTTTGAAATATTGCCCTTTTCCTTATTACATTCACTGTCTTACTCATCGATTACAATTAGCACTTGTTTCTGCAGTCAAAGAAGTTTGCTATGTTCATCAATTCTTTTCAAAACTTACACTAATTGTGAATGTTGTGACTGTTTCTCCTAAACATCATGATCAGTTAAGGGTTGCTCAAGCAAATAATGTTGCAAACTTAATTGCCGATGATCAACTTATGACAGGTAGTGGACTTAATTAAATTGGTACTTTGTAAAGAGCTGGAGATACTAGATGGGGGTCTTATTTGAATTCTGTACGTAGCTTGCTATGCATGTTTGATGCTACTTGTGAAGTTCTTGAAAAAAGCACTGAAGAAGGTAATTTCTCCACTCGTGGTGATACTAGTGCTGCTTATGATGCTATCACATCCTTTGAATTTGTCTTTGTTTTGCATTTGATGAGAAATATTTTGGAAGTTAATCATGATCTTTGTCAAGCTTTGCAATGAAAAAATCAAGATATATTGAATGATTTAACTCTGGTTTCTACTACCAAGACTTTAATCCAACGAATGAGAGAATCAAGTTGGGAGGCTTTCATAAAAGAAGTTATATTGTTTTGTGAGAAACATGAAGTTGAAGTTCCTGATATAAATGCATTGCATATTCCTAGAAGATGCCGAACTCGCAAAATTATTGACCAAATTTTAGTGGAGCATCATTACCGTGTTAATTTATTTCTGGCTGTAATTGATACACAGTTGCAAGAGCTTAATGGAAGATTCAATGATAATATGGTGGAATTTCTTACTTTAAGTTCAACTTTAGATTCCAGAGATAATTATAAGTTCTTCAGTGTCAACAAAGTATGTGAATTAGTAGAACGGTTTTATCAAGGTGACTTCAGTGACCAAGAGAAATTTCATATTAGAATGCTAGCTCAATATTATGAACTTGATATTCCTAATCATGTTGAATTAACTAATTTGTGCACAATTTCGGAGTTATGTCAAGGATTAATGAAGACAGGAAAGTCTTTAACATATCATTTGATTGATCGTTTGGTATTAATTCTCCCTGTTTCAACTGCTATAACTGAGAGATCTTTTTCAGCGATGAATATTGTGAAGAATAAACTCAGAAATAAAATGGAAGATGAATTTCTTGCTAATTGTCTTTTGATTTACATTGAGAAGAAGATTGTTGAAAGATTTGACACCGATTCTACTATCGATGAATTTTATGATATGAAGAATCGACGTGTACCACTTTGTTAGTAAAAAGTACGCATATTTTTTTGTACTTTAAATATATATTATTCTTTATCGGTATATTTTTGTAATGCATCTTACATTATAATTTATTTGCATATTTCTTTAATATTATATATATTATTGACCCCCACGATAATATTTCTATATCCGTCCCTCGAGAGAGGAAACCCGAACCTGCTTGCATGTACCTCTCTCATCCTTTTTCATGCATCTTCTTCAATCTTGGTCATTGATCTTGATTTTGGCCTCAAGAATTGATTTTGAGCGTTGATAAACATCTGACCCAAGACAGCTTCATTATTTTCATTTTTGCTTCTTCCCCTCTTGAGACTCAGAAGCTATCTTCTTCTTCGTGGAACAAAAACGGAAATAAACTTTTTACCAAGATAGATTTGCTTCCTGATCGAGGCCGATCGTTTCTTTTCTTGGCAAAGAAATCTTTGAGCCTTTCTTCAAATCTTTCTTTTTGTGGTAAAAATCTTGCTTAGCTTTTCTTCAAATCTTTTTTTGAGGCTTCATTTTTCTTCTATATTTTACCTTGAAAGATTGACGTGACCAAAGCAAAGGAGAGAGGAGAGAGAAGAGAGAAGGAAGAAAGCTTTCGGTGGAAGCATTAAAATGGAATTAAACTAAATTAAATTTCCACTTCTATTACCCAAGACATAAAGTAATGTGTAAAACTTTTGGTTACCAAGGAATGAAGTTAATTGAGTTGAGATTTACGTTCCAATAACCAAGGCATGGAGCAACCGAAACATACTTTGAAGTCGTTGGACCATTTCTTTCTTTTTTTTTTTATTTGTCAAAATTAGTTCATAGGCTATTGATTTGGGTTTGTCTTAATCTCAATATTCAGTCATTTGATTAATTTAATTTTGCACAAGACTAAATTAATTTACTGATCAAAGTGGATTTCTTTAACTTTTTGGCCTATTATGAAAACTGATTTTTCTGCACACTAATAAAAACATTACACAAATCATTAAAAGTAATTTGAGCATTTAATATTTTAATATTTTTTAATTTATATTTAAATAATATTTAATTATCATTTCAGTTTTTCAAACTCAACAATATTACGTAATAAATCGTATTCAGCAATTATATTAAGAATATAGAATTAAAGATTTTTTGTAGATCATAAATATTTTTTCGGATTTTGCTTTTAGGATGCAAAAAGATTTTTTTTTTTTTTTTTTTAATACTTAAGACACTCGTCCCTTAACGCCATAGTAATAGCAATAAAATAGAAACACATCGGATCACAAAAACAAAACCAAAAAACCAGTCTAATAACAAATTACAAAAGCAACATTCAAATAAATTTAGCTACTTCTTGGAATCATCATCTCAATAAACTACACAAACTATTAACACTAGAATACTCTATATTGTGTATTTCTTTTTTGCTCCCTACCATTATTTTTATAACAAATTTTTTTTGAAAAAGTATATTTACATGACCGCTTATTATTAATATTTAAACTTACCATATAGAGTAAACATAAGAGTAAATATGTTTTTTTATTTTTGGCTATTTGTTCGAATGAAAATGTATTTTTTTACGATTTAAAAATTTTTAATTAATTTTTAATTATTTGTTATAAAATTATTTTTATCAGAAGTTTAAATTAATAAAAAAGACACATATATATAAATAATTATATTTTTAATATATTGTCTCGAACAAAAAATTTTTTTTGGATTTTTTTTATTTGTCTTCTACTTATATTTTTATTTTGGGTTTAACAAAGATCGAATCTTAGACTTTTCAATCATAGAAATTTTGAAACTAAGCCATAAAATTTCTTTTTCTATCAATTTAAATTAAAAAAAAATAGTTTTATGATGTTATTTTAAAAATTAGTCTAAATAGCTCCGGTAAAAATTAGGTACTACATCTTTGAATTTGAATTCTCTAAACTCTAAAGTTTGAATAATTTTAGAGAGTAAAGTGTGATCTCTTATCATTTATTTTATAGGTAGGACCAATAATAAATATGAGAGAGAAACCATTCAAAAGTAGAAGATCACACTTTATCTTCTAAAGTACAAATTTAAAATTTAGAGAATCCAAATTTTACATCTTTATTGTTCTTGTGTCATATTCTTTTATCGTTACGTTCTTCGGTTACATCTTTCAATTTTTATTTTTCAATTCGAACAAAATTAGATAAAAAATAAAATATATAATTCTATTTGTTTTTAATTTTAATATATTTTTAATTTTATTTTAATTTCAATTTATTTTTTTATTATCCTTATCTTTGTGTTTATACTTTATAGTCAATAATAATTGTGAACGGCTACTTCACCTTAAATTATAGAGCTAATAAAGTCACGTGGGTGAAACGATTCCGAAGTCCGTAACGAGTAGGCGTTGAAAGGTTGATGTGTATTGGATAGCAGTATAGCACATAGCAGGCTCTTTAGTGCACGTGTTATTCATGCACGTATACTCTTTCCTGCGCCTGCGTGTCATACGTACTGTCAAATCTCAACTCTAAACTTCACATCAATCTTGTGATCCATAGTTATTCCTAATTTCCTATTGTACACCGCATAAAAAAGCTTTTAAGTATATGAGTATACTAATGTTTCAGAAAGTTTTAACTATTAATTATAATAATATATTTTATATATTTTTTATAATTAAAATTAACAGTTAAAAATTATTTAAATATTAATATATTAATGCACTTGAAAATTTTTCTACAGTATAAACATATTTATATTAAAAAATATTTTTTTATATCCATATCACTTTAAAATCAAATAATGTTATATATATTATTTTATATATTTTTTCAAACACTTTTTACTTGATATTAAAAATAATTGATAACAAATAAAAAAGTTTAAAACATTTAATTTTTATTGTAAAAAAAATTATTCGGACAATATTTCTCTTAAAATTATTATTAATATATTAAAATTAACCTCTTAATTAAATAACAAGGACTGCAAGAACGTTTGAGGAGCATAAGATGAGATCATCATTAGGGATTCATTGGACATCTTTTTTATGCGTTTGTTTTAATTTATAAATTTTTTATTTATTTATTTTTAAATGATAAAAATGAATCCAACAGACATCTATAATTCTATAGCACGCTAAGCTATGAGCTATATTTGTGCTCCACTGTTCTACCCTTAATTTTATTTCAGAAAACATTTTTCTTGTGCAGATATATACAAAAGAAATAATTAATAGATGCGTCCATGCAAGTATTAATTTAAAGTACAATAATTTCTAGAGTGTAATACAGCCACGACCTCCTCCCGCCCACAAGATTATATTCCAACTATTAAAGGAGTGATGAGCTCTTTATTTTCTTTCCAATATATATATAGTAAAAATCTTCTCAAGAAATAGCACACACTTTATATATATAGGAACAAATCTCAAATGCCTAATAAATTCTAATCAGCATTTAATCAGCGTTTGACTTTCAATTTAATAGATAGCTACAAAGATTCTTATTATTTTGTTTACATAAATATAAATTAATATAGATAAAATATTAATCAGAATTTATTTTATTTAATATTTATTAATTATAAATTATTAATTATTACAATAATTAAATAAATACTAAATAAAATAAATTTTAATTTTTGATTAATTTTTTATTATTAAATACTTTTGTTAATATCTAATTTAACTTTTGAATATTTATTTAAAAATAAAAATATTTGATAACAATAAAAATTAATAAAATATAATCAAAATTTATTTTATTATAATAATTAATATATATTAAATAAAATAAGTTTTGATTTTTTTTCTGGCATTATCTGTTTGAAAAATAAAATGTTTTTTTATCATTAAATATATAGTAGATTATGGAGAATGGATCTTCTCCTGTGAAAAAAGAATTAGATAGTGTCTAGTGCTTAATCTAACCATTTATTACTCTTTCTTTTATTTATTTTTGGTCCTACTTATAAAATTAAAGATAAAAAATTACACTGTATCTTGTAAAGTGTTAAAAAAATTGGAGAGAATCTATTTGCTAGACTATGAGATGAAATCTCTCCCCCTATATATAACCCACCAAGTGATTCTCAACTCTGAAGCAAGGTGGTGGTTGTTCATGGTCTGAACTCTGAATCAATGGAGAACACATTGGGTTTGTTGTTCTTCTTGTTCACACTCCTCTTCTGTATCTTCTCATTCCTGTTGTTCCTCTCGAGGATGAAGCCATGGTGCAACTGTCACACCTGCAGGACCTACACAACAATGAGTTGGACCACCCACTTCACAAACCTCTCCGATTGGTACACTCATCTCCTCCGTAACTCCGCCACCGGAACCATCCACATCCACGTCTTGGGCAATATCGTAACTTCAAACCCCATCAACGTTGAGTACATGCTTAAGACGCGCTTCCAAAACTACCCCAAAGGGAAGCCGTTCTCCGCCATCCTGGGCGATCTCTTGGGCCACGGGATCTTCAATGTTGACGGCAGCGCGTGGATGTTCCAGAGGAAGATGGCCAGCCTGGAGCTCGGGAGCGTGGCGGTTCGGACCTACGCGCTGCAGATAGTGACGGAAGAGATACGAACCAGGCTCCTTCCTCTCATGGTTTCTTCGGTTGCATGTGATCAACAGGACCAGGTTTATTTGCATTTCAATGCCTAAAATCATTTTTAAGTTAATTAATATTAATTAATTTTAATATTTAAAATTAAAAATAAAAAATTTTATTACCTAAGATTAAAATTTTAAAATAAATAAAATAATTTTTAAAAATTAATTAATATTAATAAAAAATTAATTATATAATATTACTGTTCAACTAATACTATATATGGATGACAATTTAATTACAGTTGAAAATAATTTAACTAAATTATTTAATAATTTTTAATTATTATTAATTTTATATAAAAATACCTGCATTTTAATTTTTACTTCATATATATTATGTTGGAGCGAATAATACCGGACAAAGTTACCTTTATTTTTCAATATATTAGATCGAGTTTATAAAATATAATTAGATCGAGTTTATAAATTTAGTGATTTTCTTTTTAACCAAGCATGCATGTAATTTTTCAGTTTTAGAAACGGTTAGTGACAGAAGTAATGTTAAAGAGAAAATATGTCTGAAACAGGATAGTGTGATGGATTTACAAGACATATTGCGACGTTTCTCGTTCGACAACATTTGCAAATTCTCCTTCGGCGTGGACCCAGGTTGTCTCCAACCATCCCTACCTGTTTCACCCTTCGCCGCCGCTTTCGACACGGCCTCCAAGCTCTCGGCAGAGCGTGCAATGACATCATCACCAATCACATGGAAGATCAAGCGCCTACTTAACATTGGATCCGAGAAGAAGCTGAAGCAAGCCATCAAAATCATAAACAACTTAGCAGAAGAGTTAATAAACAAGCGCAGGAAAATCGGATTCTCCACAAGAAAGGATCTCCTCTCAAGGTTCATGAGCTCTGTCGAAAACGACAACAAATACCTCAGAGACATAATCGTTAGTTTTCTATTGGCTGGTCGCGACACTGTTGCGGCCGCGTTAACCGGTTTCTTTTTCTTGTTATCCAAAAACCCAAGTGTTGAGGTCTTGATCCGGGAAGAATTGGACCGGATCCTGGACAATCCGGTCCAGGAATGTGCGAGTTTCGAGCAGCTGCAGCGAATGCATTATCTCACTGCTGCGATTTACGAGAGCATGAGACTCTTTCCGCCGGTTCAGTTTGACTCCAAGTTCGCGCAAGAGGATGATGTGTTACCGGATGGTACATTTGTACCCATGGGTACGAGGGTTACATATCATCCGTATGCAATGGGTCGGATGGAGCGGGTTTGGGGGTCCGATTGCCTCAAATTCAAACCCGAAAGATGGTTGCATGACGGTGTGTTTGTGCCGGAGGATCCATTTAAATACCCGGTTTTTCAGGCTGGGGTTAGGATTTGTTTGGGAAAAGAGTTGGCAGTTGTAGAGATGAAATCCTTGGTGGCTACATTGATAAGGCAATTTGATATTCGGGTAGTTGGGTCTGACACGGAGCCCCGGTTTGCACCAGGTCTTACCGCAACCATGCGGGGTGGGTTGTCGGTTCGGGTTTATGAGAGAAGTGGGCGATGGAATGACCCCTGAGAAGCTTGTAGAGTTAAAGTTGATCCATGTTGAGTAATTATTGGTAGTTACATTTGGAGTAGGTGAGATCTAATGTAAGGGGAATCAAAGTATCAAGCTATGTAAATTTTGTCGCAACTAAATAAATTCAAGTAATTTTCTTCTCTACTGGCTGTTGGCTTTTGGGGTAAATATATGGAGCATATTATTTGAAAATGTTAGAGCGCGAATTGATTTAAGGCATTAATTAGTTATTAATATTTAAAAATATAAAATAAAATATGTTATTAAATTAGAGTTAATATTCAAATTAGTTTTTAAAAGGTAATATATTTTTTAAAATTTATTTTTAAAAATTTTTTTAATTAAATTAGTCTTTTAAAGATTATGAATTAATCATATATATCATTCAGTTATTCTATTAACAATTTTTTTTAAAGATTGATACTGTACAACATTAATTGATAATATATATAATACCTAATATGTCTAATTAGATTTTTTTTTACCAAAGATAGAGATACTCGAATCCGTGACTTCTTAGATGAATATGGAGAGGCTATGTCATTTGAGTTATAACTCATTGGCATGTCTAATTAGATATATTTATGAAAATTTATTAATTTAGTCATTTTCTTTAATTACAAAAATTTTATTTCCAATATGACCTAGTGACTAAATTAAAAAATTTGTTTAAATATATTTAGTTAACGTCCAATTGAATATATATGTTATGTGTCATGTATATATACTATCAGTTAACATTTTATATCATCAATCATTAATAAAAATTGTGAGTAGAGTAACTAAATTATAGATATAATTATTTTGTAATCTTTAGAGGACCAATTTGATTGAAAAATTTTTTAAAAGAATGAATTTAAATGTCTTATTTTTTAGAGACTAATTTGACTATTATCCCTATTAGATTACTAAATTATTTAAAAAAGTAGAAGTTCTTTTAATATTTGAAATTCTTTTCAAAAAATCTATCTAAATATACAATAATTTTTTTCTATTAAAGAAAAGAAAATAATTTTACTAAATCAGACTTACTCTAAATTGGGTAGAGAGAATTTAACTTATATTTTCTCCAAAAATAATAAACAGTAATTATTAATAATTTGTAATTGGGTAGTGCCTAATTATAGAATGAAAAAAGAAAATCTTTTTTGTCTCACTAAAACGGAAAGAATTAAATAATATTTAGTGGATACCATTTTAAGTTTATATACTATTACTTGCCAATGTTATTGAATTTTATAATATTATAAAAACTTAATTTTATTCAATTTTATTTCTGACATTTTTTATTTATGTTAAAATTATCAATAAATATTAATTTTGTCTAATATATTAGGAATCAAATTAAAAATATTCAGAAATAATTTTAATACAAATAAAAAAATATTAAAAATAAAATTAAATAAATAAAATATTGAAATATTTTAAAATAAATTACCAATTTTAAGGATAAAAATATAATTTTTCACATTAAAAAACAAGTGATAAAGGAAAACTGTTGTCATTTGTAATTGAAAATAACACTTGTATTAATATTCAATTTTGTCTCAATTTTTTCTAATACATTAGAAACAAAATTAAAAAATTTTAAAGATAATTTTGATATAAATAAAAATATTAAAGATAAATTAAATAAATTAAATTAAAATATTGATGAAACAAATTGTAAACTTTAGGAACAAAAATTATATCTTGTTCTGTTGAAAAACAAGTGACAAAGGAAAACTTTTAGTTGTCATTATGCAATTGGAAATGGCATTTGTGTTAATTTTTAAATTTTTGATGACTAAATATAGAAGAATTCAGGCCAAAATTATGGCTGAAAAAGAGATAACTTTATCTCTACTCATCAATAATTAAGTTCAGTTATTTGCCAATGTACTTTTGCTTGTCTCTTTCTCTGCATTAGAACAGCAGTTCATGAAAGATAGCCTCTTCTAACGGAAGCTTTTGTAATAAGGAGGCTTTTTTTCTGCTTATTATAATAAATGGCAATGGCAATTCTCCAAGAGCTCTTGCAAGAATACATAAACTCATTGTTTGTTGAGGTGATATTCGATCTTGTCATGTAATATATTTGCTTTTTTGGCATTTAACGCTTACTTGAATCTTGTTATGATGTAGCAGTTCTTATAATTTCACAAATTAAATTTGAACTGAACAATAATGTTAAAAAATACTTTGCTCATTGGTTGTGTATGTCTTTAACTTTTTTTTTCCCTTTTGCTATTATATTTGCAGGGGCTAGTAAATGATCAATTTTTGTCTCTTAAAAACACTGAGGAACTAGACTGTGTTGTACAAATAATTGACAAGTACTTTGAATATGTTGACATGATCTTTCCAGAGCTTTCTTGTCAATTGTAATATATATGAACTAATGATTTTATTATCATCACTTCATGTATGGTTTTCTATTTCATACTAATTATATTATTTAATTTTTTTTTTTTGTGATTTTAATTTACGCCTATAGTGATAATTCAAAAGTTGACTTCTCTAAGTTGGCATCTCTAGTTCGTGAGATAGAGGAAAAGAGCACCAGATAATTACTTGCAATATCTATCTTTGAATTTGCATTTATATATTGAAGATTTAAAAAGCATTGTTTGTTTAAAAACTTTGCATCTAAGCTTAGATACTTTCATTCTCTTTTTTTTATTAACTAGTTGGGCATTTAATCATGAGCAATAACAATAAATATTTTGATAAGATTGAAAATTTAATTTGAGGTTTTATACTTAAATAAATGAAACTGAATGGTATATGGGTTATATACTTATATAATATGTTAACTATGTCACCCAAGAATAATTTATGCATGCATGACCTGGGAAAATTAGGAGTAAATCGTGCTAGGCTACCTAGGATTATAAGTTACACATAAATCATCCCACCCTGAAAGGATTCACGTAATTTTGGGCCGAAACACAAAGGCCTGGCGCGATTTATGTGTGAAAGGAAAACCTCTCAAACCTGACGCGATTCGTATTGTTTGAAGACCTTCGAAGTCCAGCCACGATTTATACTTAAAGACTTACCCTAAGGAAACTGCAACGAGTTATTGCTTGAGTGAGACCTCAACCCATTGCGGCGAGTAACATTGGTGGAGGAGGAGCCACCATTTTCAACGTTATGGAAGCTTTGGGAGAGAAGGTTTGGGGGGATCGGAAGACAGCCCACAGCGGAGGAGGAGGTGGTAGTGAGCAGAGGCGTGAGGCATTCACTGGTGACGGTGCAGCGGCGGCTGGGATAGAGCAACCATTGTCTAGCGTAGTGAAGCACAGAGCAGTGAGTTGTACAACAGAGTAGGAAGAATACGTCTGGTGGCGAGAATGGCCGCCAACTAAGGAGATATGTACTGCCTTAACGGTATTGCGTATGTTGCCGAATTTATCGACGAAGAGGTTAGTTATCGGAATCCAAATTGAGTTGAGTTGAGTTGGTTGATGTCATGGCTCTGTTCATTACACTAATATGTTGATGAATATACTATAGTTTGAATATGCATATTAGAACATTTTTTAATTAGGATCCTGTGGGTTCTGTTGTTTATTGATTTCATACCTTTTTGGTTGGTTTAAAGGATGTTAGACTTCGAATTTTTTTAATGAGTCATGGATTTCGTTTGCGATAAAATTTATAACTGTGATGTTAGAGTTGTGATAAATCATAAATGTTTTCTTGTGCTGCTAGACGTGTGATATTTTGATGAATACATATAACCTGAACTTTTTTATTTTATTAGCTTATTGGATAAACTTTTTATACTGAGTTATTATTATTATTTTTTTTGGTATAATGACCCGTTAAATTGTTGCCTTAAAATTTATGTTTTATTAGATAACTCGATGCGTTAGGAGCATTTGTAGACAACAGAGGATGGTAATGCATGATCGTATACTGTCCTACATAGATTGTGCCAATTTACTGCATGTTACAAGGTTGAATGATTATTAGTTCAAGTTTAACGAGTCGCTGATCAGTGCATTCATGGAGCGATGACATCTTGAAACTCATACGTTCTATATGCCGTTTGGGGAGTGCACGATAACACTGCAGGATTTGGCATACCAGTTTGGCCTCCCTATTAATGGACATGCAGTGAGCAGGTGTCTGAGCAATTTTGAGCCGTTGATGGAAGGGAGGAAGCCTGTCTGGGTGTGATTTGGAGAGTTATTCGGTGACCTTCTACCAGATGATTGTATTGATGACTTCATGGTTTCTTTTTCCTGGTTCCAGAACAAGTTTAGAGACTTGCCCGCCAATGCATCGGAGGCAACGGTACAGATCTATGCACGAGATTACATTATGATGTTGTTGTCTACGGCGCTCTTCGCAGACAAGTCTAGTGCCAGGGTTCATTTGCGGTGGCTTCCGTATGTTGCGGACCTTGGCGGGCTCCGCAAGTATAACTGCTTGCGATCCGTCGATATCTCTGTTGCTATACATGTGTGCGGTCCGTTGTACTTTCTAACTTCTGAGTAGCCTTTCTTCTGCCGCATAGTCACACGTATTAGCCAGTTATATCCATTTCCAAACTGCACACACTTTCCATGATACTTCAGTTGGTCGGAATCAAACACTTTATATTCTACACCACACGAATATTATAACTCTTAACTGTCAGTACAGCTTTCTTTTTGGTTTCGAACCATTGCCCGATTTCAAACTCGTCCATGCCAATCATACTAGGCCTGTCTCCGTGAATAGTAAGGTGCTGCTGATCTGGAAATGCAGGTTGGTTCAGTGCATCAAGGTCCAAAGTTAAAAAATGTCGAGGGTATTGCTGTGTTTAACTGCTTGTATGGGTTTGTGCTCCTCCAGCATGTGTGGTGTCTTCCTCGCCATCGCTTTCATCACCAATAATTGGTGGCTCCAAATCCGACCCATCATCGCCTATAACCTCCGCAAATGGATCTCTCTCTCTCTTACCTCCATGAATACCGGTGCACCGTCTACTACAGGTGCTACTCCCATTGCAATTGCGAGCTCTCCAAAGATTCGCCCATCACCCAAGTCATCTGTCGGGATGGGCAAATCAGCCGTAAATGATGATGATGAAACAAAGGGAGTCACCGGTTGCCTAGCTGGAATTAGGGCTGGAAGTGAGCCGAGCTGAGCCGAGTTAGACCAAGCTCAAGCTCGGCTCACAAAAATTGAGCTTGGCTCACGCCTCGACTCATTAACAATCGAGCCTATTTCTTAAGCTCAAGCTCGACTCACCGAAAGCTCACGAGCTGGCTCAAATAATAGAAATATAAATACATAATCTATAATTCTATATCAATAAATTATAATATATATTTTTTAAAAAAATATTTAAAAAGATCAATTTTATATATTATTATCTATCAATAAATTATAAATTTTTTATTTATGTCCTACATCAAAATTATATGTAAAAAATAAATATAAAATTTTAAATAATTAAAATCATTAATATATATATATATATATATATATATATATATATACGAGCTAATGAGCTGAGCTTATCCAAACTCAAGCTCGCCTCATTTAATTTATGAGCTCAATTCCAAACTCAAGCTTGGCTCACTAGCTCACGAGCTTAGCTTATCGAGCTATTAACGAGTCGAGCTCGCCTAGTTCATGAGCTGGCTTGACTCACTTCCAGCCCTAGCTGAAATGGCGTTAGAACTCCCTTCTATGACAGTAGTGAGCGGATTCGGAGCGGATCCACTATAGCTACCCTCTACATCAACCATTCTGGCAAACAACTCCATAGCGCCTAAGTCGAACAATCTTGATTGGCTGTGAAATATAACTCGCATGTCGTTGTCGCCAAGCATCTCGTACTTTCCAAACTTAAGATAACATTGCCTCAGTGAGATAGGAATTCGAAAAAATAATTGTTTCACACGTTTCTTTTCACATTTTCTGCCTTCTGTAATCTACTATTCTGTAATTCCATCAAAGTCGTTGACGGATTTACAAATACATCAATATGCTTTTTATTAGAAAACGTGACACTCTCAATTGTGTTTTCATCAATCTTTTTTCATTGATGAACTAACAAAAATATAGTTTCATTCATCTCTCTCAAAACTCAACAAACTTCAAATGTACTTCGTTTGACACAACACTCGTTTATTTATAGAAAATTTATCATCATAAATTGTTCTAGCCTTCTTAGGGTTACTAATTTAATGGTAAATCGTTGCTAGATTTTGAGGATTACTGAAATTGAGCATAAATCGCTTTAAGGTGGTTAGGATTATGGACGGTACGTAAATCGTGCCACCTAGATGTGTGTCAGCTTCAAAACATGTTAGAACCTCTAGGCTAGGACGATTTATAGTCAGCTTGTAACCCTGAATAGCTTAGCACGATTTACTCCTAATTTTTCTAAGCCATGCATGCATAAATCGTCTTTGGATGACATGCATAGTTAACATATTATATAACCCACATGCTCTTAAAACGATTTATATGATATTAAAAAGAGGTTAAACATGTTTTAAAATTTGTTTTAGAAGAATTTAGTAAATTTAACTTCAATTTCATTTATTTAAGTAAAAAATCCTTTGATTTGCTTAGATATTATTCAGTATTGTATTAGAAGTATAAACATTTTGAAAACATAATTAATGGTAGTATACATCAGGCACGTGTATATATACTTATAATTTGTTCTTTGGGTTCAATTTAGACCAGCTTTACAAACAAGATATTTCAAATACTTATTATAAGATGACTAAACACCATGTTAATGGTCATATAAACCTAGCTATTCATCTATTACTGTGTAAATGTTTTCAAAATTTTGTGCTTTTTCTTATTGAATTTATATCTTGTATACTTATGTCATGTTACAGCATTGGTACAGAGCATATGAGACTTGCATGTTCAGTTCTCATTAAAGCTTGTGACGAGAATAATAAAAAAAGGTACATTTTCGCTCTTGGTTACAATTTAGTGTGTATATATATTATAGTTATATTAGGTGTACAATAAAATTAATTATTAATATAAAATATATAATAAAATATAAAATATATATTAAAAATAAATTATTAAACATTATATATATTTATATATAAATATATAGTGATTAATTTTAGTGTACATGATACATTTTACTATTTCGCTAAAGATCATGCATAAAGCCTTTTCAGTAATAACATGATAAATAGAATAGTGGTTTACATATATAGTTTTAAAATAATTTAATTTTAATGTATTTTAATTTTTCAGTTTTACTCAGAGTCTACTCTGGCTTAAGCGTGAATTTAGCAATACTAAGAATAAATTGACGTCTATTATTCAGGTATATTAAATTATTTATTTATTTAAACATGAATTTAATGCTTTGTTTTTGTGTTCATTTAACTTTTTAAAAAGAGAATTAATCGTCTTGTATATATTTTTTTGTATGTCTTATATATGATATTTGTCTTAACTATCAAACCTAACTTCTGTATATATATTGTTGTGCTGTTTTAACATGCTTCAATTACTCTAAATTACAGATGGAGAGAAGGATTAGAAGACTTAAAGAAAAGAGATTAAGATCACTAAACTAGAGTTTATGTGCAGTTGACTAATGTTATGTTTTCCTCCTTTTGAATCACATGAATTCTGGTTTTGAGAAGCTTGCTGGTTTGAGTGTCTGATTTATTTGAATCATTGGATGAGCTCAAAGAAATATGATCCTTTCTTTGCTATTTATTTTTTCTTTGGATATGTGTGTTACTAACTTTTTCATATGATTGTAGTTGTGTTGCAAATATACAAGACTAAACGAAGGAGAATATTTGATTACAGAGCCGCATAGAATCATAAGTTGAGCTAATGTTTAATTGAATATAACATTACTCTAACTAACTCAGTTTGTTGAAACTCGTTCATCTACTTAAATATATTTCGTGAATTCAAATTTCGCTGTATATATATAATATTTTATTAGTCAATAATTTATTAATTTTAATATGTCAGATTAAAAAAGTAGAAGTTCTTTTAATATTTGAAATTCTTTTCAAAAAATCTATCTAAATATACAATAATTTTTTTCTATTAAAAAAAAGAAAAATTTTTTACTAAATCAGACTTACTCTAAATTGGGTAGAGAGAATTTAACTTATATTTTCTCCAAAAATGATAAGCAGTAATTGTTAATAATTTGTAATTGGGTAGTGCCTAATTATAGAATGAAAAAAGAAAATCTTTTTTCTCTCACTAAAACGGAAAGAATTAAATAATATTTAGTGGATACCATTTTAAGTTTATATACTATTACTTGCCAATGTTATTGAATTTTATAATATTATAAAAACTTAATTTTATTCAATTTTATTTCTGACATTTTTTATTTATGTTAAAATTATCAATAAATATTAATTTTGTCTAATATATTAGGAATCAAATTAAAAATATTCAGAGATAATTTTAATACAAATAAAAAAATATTAAAGACAAAATTAAATAAATAAAATATTGAAATATTTTAAAATAAATTACCAATTTTAAGGATAAAAATATAATTTTTCTTATTAAAAAACAAGTGGTAAAAAAAACTGTTGTCATTTGTAATTGAAAATAACACTTGTATTAATATTCAATTTTGTCTCAATTTTATTTAATACATTAGAGACAAAATTAAAAAATTTTAAAGATAATTTTGATATAAATAAAAATATTAAAGATAAATAAAATAAATTAAATTAAAATATTGATGAAACAAATTGTAAACCTTAGGAACAAAAATTATATCTTGTTCTGTTGAAAAACAAGTGACAAAGGAAAATTTTTAGTTGTCATTATGTAATTGGAAATGGCATTTATGTTAATTTTTAAATTTTTGATGACTAAATGTAGAAGAATTCAGGCCAAAATTATGGCAGAAAAAGAGATAACTTTATCTCTACTCATCAATAATTAAGTTCAGTTATTTGCCAATGTACTTTTGCTTGTCTCTTTCTCTGCATTAGAACAGCAGTTCATGAAAGATAGCCTCTTCTAACGGAAGCTTTTGTAATAAGGAGGCTGTTTTTCTGCTTATTATAATAAATGGCAATGGCAATTCTCCAAGAGCTCTTGCAAGAATACATAAACTCATTGTTTGTTGAGGTGATATTCGATCTTGTCATGTAATATATTTGCTTTTTTGGCATTTAACGCTTACTTGAATCTTGTTATGATGTAGCAGTTCTTATAATTTCACAAATTAAATTTGAACTGAACAATAATGTTAAGAAACACTTTGCTCATTGGTTGTGTATGTCTTTAACTTTTTTTTTTCCCTTTTGCTATTATATTTGCAGGGGCTAGTGAATGATCAATTTTTGTCTCTTAAAAACACTGAGGAACTAGACTGTGTTGTACAAATAATTGACAAGTACTTTGAATATGTTGACATGATCCTTCTAGAGCTTTCTTGTCAATTGTAATATATATGAACTAATGATTTTATTATCATCACTTCATGCATGGTTTTCTATTTCATACTAATTATATTATTTAATTTTTTTCTTGTGATTTTAATTTACGCCTATAGTGATAATTTAAAAGTTGACTTCTCTAAGTTGGCATCTCTAGTTCGTGAGATAGAGGAAAAGAGCACCAGGTAATTACTTGCAATATCTATCTTTGAATTTGCATTTATATATTGAAGATTTAAAAAGCATTGTTTGTTTAAAAACTTTGCATCTAAGCTTAGATACTTTCATTCTCTTTTTTTTATTAACTAGTTGAGCATTTAATCATGAGCAATAACAATAAATGTTTTGATAAGATTGAAGATTTAATTTGAGGTTTTATACTTAAATAAATAAAACTGAATGGTATATGGGTTATATACTTATATAATATGTTAACTATGTCACCCAAGAATAATTTATGCATGCATGACCTGGGAAAATTAGGAGTAAATCGTGCTAGGCTACCTAGGATTATAAGTTACACATAAATCATCCCACCCTGAAAGGATTAACGTAATTTTGGGCCGAAACACAAAGGCCTGGCGCGATTTACGCGTGAAAGAAAAACCTCTCAAACCTGACGCGATTCGTATTGTTTGAAGACCTTCGAAGTCCAGCCACGATTTATACTTAAAGACTTACCCTAAGGAAACTGCAACGAGTTATTGCTTGAGTGAGACCTCAACCCATTGCGGCGAGTAACATTGGTGGAGGAGGAGCCACCATTTTCAACGTTATGGAAGCTTTGGGAGAGAAGGTTTGGGGGGATCGGAAGACAGCCCACAACGGAGGAGGAGGTGGTAGTGAGCAGAGGCGTGAGGCATTCACTGGTGACGGTGCAGCGGCGGCTGGGATAGAGCAACCATTGTCTGGCGTAGTGAAGCACAGAGCAGTGAGTTGTACAGCAGAGTAGGAAGAATACGTCTGGTGGCAAGAATGGCCGCCAACCAAGGAGATATGTACTGCCTTAACGGTATTGCGTATGTTGCCGAATTTATCGACGAAGAGGTAAGTTATCAGAATTGAAGGTTGTGGTAGGCTTAGAGAAGGGGGGTTGAATCTATGCCTTCCTTTTAATTACTATTGTTACCCTTTTAAAACAGATTTGTAATTCTGATTCTGTTTTAACTTAGCAGCGGAAATTTATGAGACAATTTATTTTTGTCTCATGAATATCAGAAAACAGAACACAGCAGAGAAGAGAAAAGCTAACACCAGCATGTATCCTGGTTCGGTTGCCTTGTGCTATACAACCTACATCCAGTCTCCTCCACAACTATGGAAGAATTTCACTATAGTTAACAGTATTACATACACCAATAACACAGGATTGACCCAATCCTTTCACACTCAAGTTCTAACCTAATTTGACATTGGCTATGCTAATACCTAACTATACCTCTTAGTGCTAACCCAACTAAGAAAGGGATACCTCACAGGTACAAGATACAAGACATAAACACACCTAAAGAAATCTGAAAATAACTCTAGGCTTTTCTCTCAAGTGTTTCACTCATGGCTTTTACTTGAGTTTTCTCACAATGCCTTTTCTCACTAGAAATTACAGAATGATAAACATTGAAAAGAACATTACAATCAGTAAAACATGAAGGAGATTGACTTCATCAACAGCCTCTGTGCTATGCGAAAAACCAGATTAGCAAGCCTCTGATTCAGTTCTTCATACTGGCGAAATGCACCTTTGATTAGGTTACACTGTCCAGTTAGTTGAACTTCTTCAAAGAGCTCTCTCAGAACAAAACCTCTATTCACTGGTTTTCTCTCCTTGCCTTCTGAATGAATAGCAAGCTTCTTTTTATCTCCTTGCATGTTCCTTGGTTCTTCTTCCAAGGTCAACATCTTGAGCCTTGTGCTTCACCAACCCACAAGCTCACTTTTTCTTCTCAAACATCAAAGTAGAACCTTTGCTTCTGACTTTTCCAACTTGACCGAAAGCCATGTAGGAGTAACCGAGATTGTCTTCCAATGGTCAACCAAATCTGAACCATAGAGATGCAACTTGGTCCCCAAGTATCTCTTGTGACCGTGGATTTGTAGCAGTGAAGAACAGAGATCAACTTTTCCTTGAATGCCATTTTCGGATAGTGCAAAGAGTTGGGAAGAAGGGATGAAGATCTGATGCATGCAAGATGAGATGGATTACCTTTAACCTAAGCTTGATTTGGATTAGATTTTCTGCTTTAGCTTCTGTGCTTCAAGCTTAGTTTTTTTCTTTCTTGCATCTTTGGTTACTGGCTTATGGAGGAAGCTTTTTCTCTCTTTCTCTTTCTTACTTTTCTGAAGTCTTGATGTGACTTGATTAGTGAAGAGAAGAACGTTGCTTTGGTTGGAGCAAGATGGTGGGAATTTGAAAAACAATTGAGCTTGGATCGGGTTCTTCTCTCTTTAGCCCGTGGTGCCTTGCTATGCTTCTTTGATGAATTTGTTTGAGATGAGTGACTTGGGCTTATCTTTATTCACTCTTATCAATCAGCCCATTAGCCTTGTTTTGTTATTCATTCAACTTGGGCTGCCTGAATTGACATATGGCCTGCAACACAACATAAATAATTAGCAATGTATACTTATTAATTAAGCAACTCTAATTATTTATTTTACCAAAAATAATGTTTGTCATCACTAATTAATTTAGTTAATTTCTTAACTCAACAATCTCCCCCTTGATGACAAACATGGTTTAAGCAATAATCAAAAAGGAAATGAGTTTGAGTTAGGTTTAGAAAACTCCCTTTGATTTTTGTCATTTGCTTTTATGTTGCTCCCCCTTTCCTTTTCAAGGTTAGCTCCCCCTGAATTTATGCTCTTCTCTTCTTTCCTGTTTACATATACTTATATGGAACTAAACAGATGCTATGTACCAACCAAAAGTATAGCAAACAGTGATAGTTTAAATGTCCAAAATAGAGCTTTAATACATCAGGGTCAGAATCAGATAGCAACATATCATAATCAGCCCAACATCAAGCTATTACCATCAGCAAACAGATTCAGCATGTGAAAACAAGTATTAATGCAACAAAGATTATTCAACATGCAAACTCAAGTATGGATGCAGCAAAAATCCCAAAAAAATACTAGGGTCCTATTGCTATTACTCCCCCTTTTGTCATCAAGGGCGGATAATAAACAAGATCAACAAAAACAAAGTCTTGCAACCTGCAGAAAAGAGTTAGAGCACAGTTCAAAGTGCTAACTAAACTACCAAAGGTGCAGTAATATCCAGAGTTATTACAGTCATCCAAAATGAAACAGTATAAAAGTACTAAAGAAGCAGAAATCATGAGACAAAAAGAGAGCAGCAACAACAGTTTTTATGAGACAAATCCTAGGCATCAGAACCATTCCCCTCCGAAGCAGCTTCCTCTTCAACATCCGTGGCAATGTCTTCATCATTTTGAAGGTTGTCAATGAAAGTCATCAGTACAGCCACCATATCCCTTGATTTCTTCAGAAAGTTCTCATGCTTGCTAGCCAGCTTCCTTTTCTCTTTGCTCAATTCAATCAAGTGATTCGATTAGGAGACAAACTCTTGAGCAACATCCCTGACCACATTCAGCAGAGTGGATTTCTTCCCAGTGGAGATGGAAGTGCCCTCAGTGGAAGGAGCAGTAGAATCATCTGGAATGAACTCTTCATCATCATCATCTAGAACCACTCTCTCAGATCGAGTTGGTCTTTTTTGCTGTTTCACTGAACCACCTCCCTTTAGATATGAATGTCTATTTTCATATTTCTCATTGGTCAAGTCAACACCAAAATACTCAAAAATGCAAGTTAGAAACATGCCATAAGGAAGAGCTTTGTCCTTTTCACTTCTAACAGAGTCAAACATGTATCTAACCATCAAATATGCAAATGAAATTTCAGTTTTGGTGAGAAGGGCATATAAAACAAGAGTATCAGTGTAGGAAACCCTTTGATACGAGCCGCTTTGAGGCAGAATAATATGATTGACTATTCGGTGCAGTTGAGCACGCTCATATCCTAGGGCTTTGTGAGTGGGTGTAATGCCATCTATTAAAGAGATATGTTCACAAATACTAGCCAGGGCATCATTGTAAGAAACACCAACTCCTTCATCCCACTTAACTGACGTGTAGGCACAGGGCCCAACATCAGTATACTTCAAAGCATCACTGATGGTCTCATTGTTTAAAACGATATCTCGGCCCTTGACATACGAATGAGCAGTGCCTTCATGATAAGTCATGTTTGCATAAAACTCTTTGACCAACAAGGGATAAACAGGTTTTTTGATGTCAAAAAGGTGATTCCAGTCCAGAAAAATCAAATTATCAACAAAAGGAAAACCTTTTCTTTTCAAAGATGGCAAATCAGTGAGAAAAGAGGGACAAAGGGTACGATACTGGATAACCTTCTCATAAAAATCATTGTTCATGGCAGATTTGAATCTATAAAGGTTATAGTTCGAATGAGAAGTCAAAAAGTGAGCTTTGTGATCAAAAGGTCCAATGTCTGGTTCTTTAACATTCTGGAGAGGGACTCGAGTGTTACCTCGTTGAGATCGCATTGGAACCGACCTGGATTTTGGTTGTGTTGGTTCGGGTATGGGTTCCTCAGTCGCCTGACGTTTGCCTTTGGAGGACCCAGGCTTTGCTGAACTTGGTTTTGAGGAGCCAGGCTTGGAAGGTGTGGCCTTTGGTGGTGGCGTCGGCTTGGCAGAGGCAGGGTACCTTGGTGTAGTCTTGGTTCGCGCCATGGGTGCTGTGCGAGGAGGAGAGGTAGGAGGAGAAGGAGAAGGGGTAAAGGTGCGGTCTTGAGAGCGAGTGGAAGGCTTTGTGGGTAGCTTGAAGATCTTTTCACGAGGAGGCCTTTTAGGAATAGTTTTCTTCCTCATTTGGTTAGTTTCAGTCTTTTGAGGGAAGAGAAGCAGTAAAGTGAGTGAGAAGAAACCGAAGAGTGTGTGGAGAAGTTATGGAGGGAAGAGAGGGAGTGTTGGTAACCGTACCCAAAAAGTGGATTTCCAAAACCATGCAACTGCATCACCATTTGAAAAGACTTGAAAAGACATGACCTCATTCAAGAAATATTTTATTTTATTTTAAAAAATAAAAGGGAAGTTAATTTTAAAATTTGAGAAAAACAACAAAATTAACCTTAAACACCTTTTTGGGCCAAAATTAAATCCTCTTGAAAACCTTTTGGGCCACAAAACATTTATTGAAAACTTTTCATGAAACATACAAGTCATCAAAAACTAACAAACAAGATTGTAACATTCATATTTGGGCCTTGAGGTGATATGAAATTAATGAAACACATTTGGACCACTCTTGATCTGAATATTGAGGTTGGCCCAGATTGAAATTCATTTGAAACAAGCCTAGAACACGTTGACTTGAGGGAAACGTTCATCACCTGCCCAGAATTGTCTCATACCTGTTTATGAGACAAAAAGCTCCAGCAAATACATCAGCATTTTTCAAACAAGAAATCATAACTCAAGATTCCTAGACAAGTCCTAAGCATGCAGAATCTATCCTCAGCTAATGGTTTTGTAAAAATATCTGCTAATTGCTCCTCTGATTTAACAAATTGAATACTAATATCCCCTTTTTGGACATGTTCTCTTATTGAGTGAAATTTCACTTCAATATGTTTAGTCCTAGAGTGCAAAACTGGATTTTTAGGAATATTAATGGCACTCATATTATCACACAGCAGGGGAATATTTTCAGCCTTTAATTTGTAATCAGCAAGCTGTGTTTTTAACCATAAAAGCTGAGAACAACAAGAAGAAGCAGCTATATACTCAGCCTCTGCAGTGGAAAGGGCCACTGTTGGTTGCTTCTTACTTGACCATACATTTAAGGACTTCCCAAGGAAGCAACATAAACCAGAAGTGCTCCTTCTATCAACTCTATCACCAGCAAAATCTGCATCACAATAACCAACTGCAGAAAAATCATCAATCTTAGGATACCAAAGACCAAAATTGGATGTGCCATGAACATATCTAATGATCCTTTTAACTGCAGAAAGATGTGACTCTTTTGGTTTGGATTGGAACCTAGAACACAATCCAACACTTTGCACAATATTGGGTCTAGAGGAGGTTAAGTACATAAGAGAGCCAATCATTCCTCTATACCTAGTCTCATCAACATCTTTCTCAGTTTCTCCCTTATCTAATTTAGAATTAGGATGCATGGGAGTTCCCATGGGTTTGGCATTTTCCATACCAAATTTCTTAACTAATTCCTTGGCATACTTCTCTTGATGAATGAAAATACCTCTTTTAGTTTGTTTAATTTGCAGCCCAAGGAAGAAATTAAGTTTACCCATCATACTCATGTCAAATTCACTTGTCATGAGTTTTCCAAATTCAGAACAAAGGGATTCATTTGCTGATCCAAAAATAATGTCATCAACATATATTTGGACTAGAATAAAAGAATCATTAGAGTTCTTGATGAATAGAGTTGTGTCAGTGGTGCCTCTTTGAAAACCATTTTTCAAAAGAAAAGAGCTAAGTCTCTCATACCAAGCTCTAGGAGCTTGTCTTAAACCATAGAGAGCTTTAGATAGTTTGAAAACATGATCAAAATGCTCTTTATTTTCAAAACCAGGAGGCTGCTCCACATACACTTCTCTATCTATCACTCCATTCAAAAATGCACATTTCACATCCATTTGGTATAATTTAAAACCACAAAATGCAGCATAAGCTAAGAGAAGTCTTATGGCTTCCATTCGGGCAACAGGGGCAAAGGATTCATCAAAGTCGATTCCTTCTTCTTGGTCATATCCTTGTGCCACCAGCCTTGCCTTGTTCCTTGCAATGCTACCATCTTCTCCCAACTTGTTCCAGAATATTCACTTGGTGCCGGTCACTTTCTTTCCACTTGCCCTTGGAACCAACGTCCACACTTGGTTCTTTTCAAACTCAAGAAGCTCATCCTCCATAGCCTTAATCCAAGAGGGGTCACTAAGGGCTTCCTTGACGTTTTGAGGCTCTATTTGTGAAAGAAGAGCAATGTTTGAACCTTCATTTGCCTTTCTAGTGGAAGACCTAGTTTGCACTCCATGAGAGACGTCCCCAATGACAAATTCTTCAGGATAATTATTCAAGAATCTCCATTCACGAGGTCTGGTGGACTTGGAGGCAGATTCAGTCACCAAGGGATTCTGTGTGCTGCTATCTGCAGAATTTCCTTCAGATTCATGAGACAAAATGGAATTGTCTCTTGAATTTTCAGCATTAGCTGTTTCTGGTTCAGATTGTCCAGAATTTTCTTTTCCATGATTCTGAGCAGTTTCATCCTCATTTTGACCTTGATTTCCTGCATCACCCTCTTCCAAAATGCTTTGCACCAAGTTAGTATCACAGAATGTAACATGTATGGACTCTTCAATAATTCTAGCATCTTGATGATAAACCCTATATGCTTTACTAGTTGAGGAATATCCTACAAACAAACACTCATAAGCCTTTGGATCAAATTTTTCCAAATTTTCTTTGTTATTTAAAACAAAACATTTGCATCCAAAGATGTGCAAGTAATCTAAGTTTGGTGGGTAGCCTTTCCAAAGTTCATAAGGGGTTTTCTTCAAAAATTTCCTTATGATTGTTCTATTTAAAATGTGGCAAGCTGTGTTAACCGCTTCAGCCCAAAGGAATTTTGGAACATTGCTCTCACAAAGCATAGCTCTTGTCATCTCTTGTATGCTTCTATTTCTTCTTTCCACAACACCATTTTGTTATGGTGTTCTTGGACAAGAGAAGTTGTGAGATATTCCAAATTCCTCACAAAAGGATTCAAACAAATTATTTTCAAATTCAGTTCCATGATCACTCCTTATAGAAGAGATTTTCAAATCCTTTTCATTTTGAATTTTCTTGCAAAAAGGTTCAAAGGCCGAAAAGGCTTCATTTTTGTGTGCAAGAAATAAAACCCAACCAAACCTAGTGTAGTCATCCACAATTACTAAACCATAATGTTTACCACCTAGGCTTTGAGTTCTTGTTGGACCAAATAAATCAATGTGTAGCAACTCAAGTGGTCTTTTAGTAGAGATGTCTTCCTTTGGTTTAAAAGAACTTTTTGTTTGTTTTCCCATTTGGCAAGCATCACAAGTGAGGTCTTTGTCAAACTTTATCAAAGGAAGACCTCTTACTAATTCTTTCTTTACAAGTTTGTTTATTTGAAACATACTTGCATGGCCCAATCTCTTGTGCCATAACCACTTTTCAGATTCTTTAGAGTGAAGACAAGCTACATTTTGATTCTTTAGTTCATCAAGAGTAAGTCCATACATATTATTGAAACGCTTGGCAACAAACATCACTTCATTTGTCTTTTCATTAACAACACAGCATTCAAGCCTTTTGAAAACAACTAAATATCCCAAATCACACAGCTGACTTATACTTAAAAGATTGTGCTTTAAACCACATACCAAAAGTACATCATCAATGAAAGTAGATTGCTCATTACCTACTTTTCCAACAGCAATGATTTTACCTTTACCATCATCTCCAAAGGTCACAAAACCTCCATCATACTTATTTAGTTTGATGAAGTAGGTTGACCTTCCAGTCATGTGCCTTGAACATCCACTATCCATGTACCACATGTCCTTTTTGTTTTTGGATGCTAGGCAAATCTGCATGATGAGTTTCAAGTAGCCTTAGGTATCCAAATTAATTTGGATCCTTTGAAGTTAATCCATCTTGGTTGCCCAAGTGCATTGAAATCACAAACAACATTGTAGACTTTGTTTCCTACAACTCTCTTTTCAATGAAGCATTGTGCATATGAGTGACCAAATTTCTTGCAATTAACACAATGATTTTTTGGTGTGTGTTGCTGAAACTGATGTGAGTTATATTGCTTGAAATGATTGAAGCTTTGAAATTTTCTGGTTCTTGGAGGAGATGCATTTCTTTTGACAAACTGATTTTTAGTAAAGTTATTCCTCTTTGCAAAGGCATTTTCACCAGAATTTTTTTGAATATTTTTGCCTTTCGAGAATGAGGTTTTGTTGTAAAAAGTTGGTTTCTTGAAAGCAGCCTCATTTTTCAAAATATAACCCAAACCTGGCCGGTTTGAACTCGGTTCAGTTTTTGGTGAAGGGTCAGTTTCACTTATGTATACTTCATCAAATTTTTCTTCAATTGTTGGAGCATTTTCAATACCAAATTTGTTTGGTATGGTTTTGGTATTTGATGAAGAAGCCACAAACTTTATAGAGGAAATATTAGAAAATGCATCTTCCTTGGCTATGTAGCCTAAACCATATTTTTCAAACAATGGTCTTTGACTTGCAAGTAATTTGTCCAAGTTACTAGAACCTTGAGCAAATTTTGCTAAGTCACCATTCAGCCTTTTAACCATATCATTTAATCTTTTATTTTCAGCAATTAACTCATGTGAAGGATCCACAATGTGCTTTCCTTTTAATTTTTCAAGTTCAGATTTTAGAAATCTGTTTTCTTCAATGATGTCTAAAGCACATTCAGTTTCCTTCACTTTTTCTTTTAAAAAGTCATTTTCAGCTCTTAACACATCTCTTTCAGATCTGCATTTATTGTATTTATCAAGCAGTTTTGATGTGTTTAAAGTGAGATAATCAATAATAACATGCAAATCCTCAATGGTCAAATCATAATAGTTTACCTCATCAAGATTGTTGTTTCCAGCCATGAAGCAGTCTTTGTCATCTCCTTCAGATTCTTCTTCTTCATTTGAGTCATTCTCAAGATCCTCCCAAGCTGCCATGAGTACTCTCTTCCTTTCCCTCTTGCCTTTGTCCTCCTTTTTGAGCTTTGGACAGTTTGATTTGAAGTGTCCAGCCTCCTTGCAATGATGGCATGTCACCTTGCTCAAGTCCATCTTTTGCTCCTTTGAACTTGAACCCTTGTATTTGCCCTTGCTTTTCATCATCCTTCTAAATCTCCTAGCAAAAAACAAAAGTTCGTCATCTGAAATACCATCACTAGACTCACTCTCTTTTGGTTCTATTTGTGACTTGAGGGCTATTCCCTTTTTCTTTGAGTCTGTGTTTGTGTGTGTGGCTTCATAGGCAAGGAGTTTTCCTCTCAGCTCATCATAGGTTATGGGACTTATGTTGTTACTCTCGGTTAGGACAGTGGCAGTGTTTTCCCACTCTTTTGTGAGGCTTCTAAGGAGTTTTCTCACCAAGGTTTGTTCTGCATAGTTTGTACCCATAGCATCAAGGTTGTTGATTATGATTGAGAATCTCTCAAATGCTTCATCAATGCTTTCTCCATCCTTCATGCTAAACATCTCATACTCTTTTCGCAGCATATCAATCCTCGTTTCTTTGACTTGTTTAGTGCCTTCGTGTGTAACCTGGAGTTTTTACCAGATTTCTTTGGCTGTCTTGCATCTAGACACCTTCCGGTACTCTTCAAAGCTGATAGCACAGTGAAGAAGGTTGATTGCTTTAGCGTTCAGCTCTATCTTCTTCTTGTCATCTTCATTCCATTCAGCTTCTTCTTTCGGAGTCACCACTCCATCAGCACTTGTTTTTGTTGGGATCTTGGGACCACTCACAACGATCTTCCATAAGTTGTAGTCAATGGATTGGATGAAGATCCTTATCCTTTCTTTCCAGTAGGAATAGTTCTTTCCGTTAAAGAAAGGTGGCCGGTTGTTTGACTGGCCTTCAGTGAGGGTGTAGGCAATTGTGGTTGTGCCCAGATTGTTCGCCATTGGATCTTTGCTCCAAGCGGTTAAGCTTGATTCTTGAGACCTTAGCTCCTGATACCAATTGAAGGTTGTGGTAGGCTTAGAGAAGGGGGGGTTGAATCTATGCCTTCCTTTGATTACTGTTGTTACCCTTTTAAAACAGATTTACAATTCTGATTCTGTTTTAACTTAGCAGCGGAAATTTATGAGACAATTTATTTTTGTCTCATGAATATCAGAAAACAGAACACAACAGAGAAGAGAAAAGCTAACACCAGCATGTATCCTGGTTCGGTTGCCTTGTGCTATGCAACCTACATCCAGTCTCCTCCACAACTATGGAAGAATTTCACTATAGTTAATAGTATTACATACACCAATAACACAAGATTGACCCAATCCTTTCACACTTAAGTTCTAACCTAACTTGACATTGGCTATGCTAATACCTAACTATACCTCTTAGTGCTAACCCAACTAAGAAAGGGATACCTCACAGGTACAAGATACAAGACATAAACACACCTAAAGAAATCTGAAAATAACTCTAGGCTTTTCTCTCAAGTGTTTCACTCAGCCTTTTTCCACTCATGGCTTTTACTTGAGTTTTCTCACAATGCCTTTTCTCACTAGAAATTACAGAATGATAAACATTGAAAAGAACATTACAATCAGTAAAACATGAAGGAGATTGACTTCATCAACAGCCTCTGTGCTATGCGAAAAACCAGATTAGCAAGCCTCTGATTCAGTTCTTCATACTGGCGGAATGCACCTTTGATTAGGTTACACTGTCCAGTTAGTTGAACTTCTTCAAAGAGCTCTCTCAGAACAAAACCTCTATTCACTGGTTTTCTCTCCTTGCCTTCTGAATGAATAGCAAGCTTCTTTTTATCTCCTTGCATGTTCCTTGGTTCTTCTTCCAAGGTCAACATCTTGAGCCTTGTGCTTCACCAACCCACAAGCTCACTTTTTCTTCTCAAACATCAAAGTAGAACCTTTGCTTCTGACTTTTCCAACTTGACCGAAAGCCATGTAGGAGTAACCGAGATTGTCTTCCAATGGTCAACCAAATCTAAACCATAGAGATGCAACTTGGTCCCCAAGTATCTCTTGTGACCGTGGATTTGTAGCAGTGAAGAACAGAGATCAACTTTTCCTTGAATGCCATTTTCAGATAGTGCAAAGAGTTGGGAAGAAGGGATGAAGATCTGATGCATGCAAGATGAGATGGATTACCTTTAACCTAAGCTTGATTTGGATTAGATTTTCTGCTTTAGCTTCTGTGCTTCAAGCTTAGTTTTTCTCTTTCTTGCATCTTTGGTTACTGGCTTATGGAGGAAGCTTTTTCTCTCTTTCTCTTTCTTACTTTTCTGAAGTCTTGATGTGACTTGATTAGTAAAGAGAAGAACGTTGCTTTGGTTGGAGCAAGATGGTGGGAATTTGAAAAACAATTGAGCTTGGATCGGGTTCTTCTCTCTTTAGCCCGTGGTGCCTTGCTATGCTTCTTTGATGAATTTGTTTGAGATGAGTGACTTGGGCTTATCTTTATTCACTCATATCAATCAGCTCATTAGCCTTGTTTTGTTATTCATTCAACTTGGGCTGCCTGAATTGAATTATGGCCTGCAACACAACATAAATAATTAGCAATGTATACTTATTAATTAAGCAACTCTAATTATTTATTTTGCCAAAAATAATGTTTGTCATCACTAATTAATTTAGTTAATTTCTTAACTCAACAAGAATCCAAATTGAGTTGAGTTGAGTTGGTTGATGTCATGGCTCTGTTCATTACACTAATATGTTGATGAATATACTATAGTTTGAATATGCATGTTAGAACATTTTTTAATTAGGATCCTGTGGGTTCTGTTGTTTATTGATTTCATACCTTTTTGGTTGGTTTAAAGGATGTTAGACTTCGGATTTTTTTAATGAGTCATGGATTTCGTTTGCGATAAATTTATAACTGTGATGTTAGAGTTGTGATAAATCATAAATGTTTTCTTGTGCTGCTAGACGTGTGATATTTTGATGAATACATATAACCTGAACTTTTTTATTTTATTAGCTTATTGGATAAACTTTTTATACTGAGTTATTATTTTTTTTTTGGTATAATGACCCGTTAAATTGTTGCCTTAAAATTTATGTTTTATTAGATAACTCGATGCGTTAGGAGCATTTGTAGACAACAGATGATGGTAATGCATGATCGTATACTGCCCTACATAGATTGTGCCAATTTACTACATGTTACAAGGTTGAATAATTATTAGTTAAAGTTTAACAAGTCGCTGATCAGTGCATTCATGGAGCGATGACATCTTGAAACTCATACGTTCTATATGCCGTTTGGGGAGTGCACGATAACACTGCAGGATTTGGCATACCAGTTTGGCCTCCCTATTAATGGACATGCAGTGAGCAGGTGTCTGAGCAATTTTGAGCCGTTGATGGAAGGGAGGAAGCCTGTCTGGGTGTGATTTGGAGAGTTATTCGGTGACCTTCTACCAGATGATTGTATTGATGACTTCATGGTTTCTTTTTTCTGGTTCCAGAACAAGTTTAGAGACTTGCCCGCCAATGCATCGGAGGCAACCGTACAGATCTATGCACGAGATTACATTATGATGTTGTTGTCTACGGCGCTCTTCGCAGACAAGTCTAGTGCCAGGGTTCATTTGCGGTGGCTTCTGTATGTTGCGGACCTTGTCAGGCTCCGCAAGTATAACTGCTTGCGATCCGTCGATATCTCTGTTGCTAGACATGTGTGCAGTCCGTTGTACTTTCTAACTTCTGAGTAGCCTTTCCTCTGCCGCATAGTCACACGTATTAGCCAGTTATATCCATTTCCAAACTGCGCACACTTTGCATGATACTTTAGTTGGTCGGAATCAAACACTTTATATTCTACACCACAGAAATATTATAACTCTTAACTGTCAGTACATCTTTCTTTTTGGTTTCGAACCATTGTTCGATTTCAAACTCGTCCGTGCCAATCATACTAGGCCTGTCTCCGTGAATAGTAAGGTGCTGCTGATCTGGAAATGCAGGTTGGTTCAGTGCATCAAGGTCCAAAGTTGAAAAGTGTCGAGGGTATTGCTGTGTTTAACTGCTTGTATGGGTTTGTGCTCCTCCAGCATGTGTGGTGTCTTCCTCGCCATCGCTTTCATCACCAACAATTGGTGGCTCCGAATCCGACCCATCATCGCCTATAACCTCCGCAAATGGATCTCTCTCTCTTACCTCCATGAATACCGGTGCACCGTCTACTACAGGTGCTGCTCCCATTGCAATTGCGAGCTCTCCAAAGATTCGCCCATCACCCAAGTCATCTGTCGGGATGGGCAAATCAGCTGTAAATGATGATGATGAAACAAAGGGAGTCACCGGTTGCCTAGCTGGAATTAGGGCTGGAAGTGAGCCGAGCTGAGCCGAGTTAGACCAAGCTCAAGCTCGACTCACAAAAATTGAGCTTGGCTCACGCCTTGACTCATTAACAATCGAGCCTATTTCTTAAGCTCAAGCTCGACTCACCGAAAGCTCACGAGCTGGCTCAAATAATAGAAATATAAATACATAATCTATAATTCTATATCAATAAATTATAATATATATTTTTAAAAAAAAAATTTAAAAAGATCAATTTTATATATTATTATCTATCAATAAATTATAAATTTTTTATTTATGTCCTACATCAAAATTATATGTAAAAAATAAATATAAAATTTTAAATAATTAAAATCATTAATATATATATATATATATATATATATATACGAGCTAATGAGCTGAGCTTATCCAAGCTCAAGCTCGCCTCATTTAATTTATGAGCTCAATTCCAAACTCAAGCTTGGCTCACTAGCTCACGAGCTTAGCTTATCGAGCTATTAACGAGTCGAGCTCGCCTAGTTCATGAGCTGGCTTGACTCACTTCCAACCCTAGCTGAAATGGCGTTAGAATTCCCTTCTATGACAGTAGTGAGCGGATTCGGAGCGGATCCACTATAGCTACCCTCTACATCAACTATTCTGGCAAACAACTCCATAGCGCCTAAGTCGGAAAATCTTGATTGGCTGTGAAATATAACTCGCATGTCATTGTCGCCAAGCATCTCGTACTTTCCAAACTTAAGATAACATTGCCTCAGTGAGATAGGAATTCGAAAAAATAATTATTTCACACGTTTCTTTTCACATTTTTCTGCCTTCTGTAATCTACTATTCTGTAATTCCATCAAAGTCGTTGACGGATTTACAAATACATCAATATGCTTTTTATTAGAAAACGTGACACTCTCAATTGTGTTTTCATCAATCTTTTTTCATTGATGAACTAACAAAAATATAGTTTCATTCATCTCTCTCAAAACTCAACAAACTTCAAATGTACTTCGTTTGACACCACACTCGTTTATTTATAGAAAATTTATCATCATAAATTGTTCTAGCCTTCTTAGGGTTACTAATTTAATGGTAAATCGTTGCTAGATTTTGAGGGTTACTGAAATTGAGCATAAATCGCTCTAAGGTGGTTAGGGTTATGGATGGTACGTAAATCGTGCCACCTAGATGTGTGTCAGCTTCAAAACATGTTAGAACCATTAGGCTAGGACGATTATTAGTCAGCTTGTAACCCTGGATAGCTTAGCACGATTTACTCATAATTTTTCTAAGCCATGCATGCATAAATCGTCTTTGGATGACATGCATAGTTAACATATTATATAACCCACATGCTCTTAAAATGATTTATATAATATTAAAAAGAGACTAAACATGTTTTAAAATTTGTTTTAGAAGAATCTAGTAAATTTAACTTCAATTTCATTTATTTAAGTAAAAAATCCTTTGATTTGCTTAGATATTATTCAGTATTGTATTAGAAGTATAAACATTTTGAAAACATAATTAATGGTAGTATACATCAGGCACGTGTATATATACTTATAATTTGTTCTTTGGGTTCAATTTAGACCAGCTTTACAAACAAGATATTTCAAATACTTATTATAAGATGACTAAACACCATGTTAATGGTCATATAAACCTAGCTATTCATCTATTACTGTGTAAATGTTTTCAAAATTTTGTGCTTTTTCTTATTGAATTTATATCTTGTATACTTATGTCATGTTACAGCATTGGTACAGAGCATATGAGACTTGCATGTTCAGTTCTCATTAAAGCTTGTGACGAGAAGAATAAAAAAAGGTACATTTTTGCTCTTCGTTACAATTTAGTGTGTATATATATTATAGTTATATTAGGTGTACAATAAAATTAATTATTAATATAAAATATATAATAAAATATAAAATATATATTAAAAATAAATTAAACATTATATATATTTATATATAAATATATAGTGATTAATTTTAGTGTATATGATACATTTTATTATTTCGCTAAAGATCATGCATAAGGCCTTTTCAGTAATAACATGATAAATAGAATAGTGGTTTACATATATAATTTTAAAATAATTTAATTTTAATGTATTTTAATTTTTCAGTTTTACTCAGAGTCTACTCTGGCTTAAGCGTGAATTTAGCAATACTAAGAATAAATTGACGTCTATTATTCAGGTATATTAAACTATTTATTTATTTAAATATGAATTTAATGCTTTGTTTTTGTGTTCATTTAACTTTTTAAAAAGAGAATTAATCGTCTTGTATATATTTTTCTGTATGTCTTATATATGATATTTGTCTTAACTATCAAACCTAACTTCTGTATATATATTGTTGTGCTGTTTTAACATGCTTCAATTACTCTAAATTACAGATGGAGAGAAGGATTAGAAGACTTAAAGAAAAGAGATTAAGATCACTAAACTAGAGTTTATGTGCAGTTGACTAATGTTATGTTCTCCTCCTTTTGAATCACATGAATTCTGGTTTTGAGAAGCTTGCTGGTTTGAGTGTCTGATTTATTTGAATCATTGGATGAGCTCAAAGAAATATGATCCTTTCTTTGCTATTTATTTTTTCTTTGGATATGTGTGTTACTAACTTTTTCATATGATTGTAGTTGTGTTGCAAATATACAAGACTAAACGAAAGAGAATATTTGATTACAGAGCCGCATAGAATCATAAGTTGAGCTAATGTTTAATTGAATATAACATTAATCTAACTAACTTTTTTGTGGAAACTCGTTCATCTACTTAAATATATTTCGTGAATTCAAATTTTGCTATATATATATATAATATTTTATTAGTCAATAATTTATTAATTTTAATATGTCAGATTAAAAAATATGATAAAAAAAATATTTAATAAAAATGTGCACTCACTTTAGTGCATTGTCAAATTTACGTTTGTTGTTGCCAATTTTTTTAATAAAAAAAATCTGATTTAATAGGGCAAACTCCACCATATACGAATTAAATTCTACTCAAAATTATGCATTTACAAGTATATATAATATTTATTAAATTTAACATGGTCATATATTTTTTGTGTAAATCTATAAAATTATATATAGAAATTATATCTATACATTGATTCGATTTATGCTAATTTATTTTAGATTAATTTAGAGCCTGATTTAATTTAAATTTTTAAAATATAGTCAAAGAAATATTAGAATTAAATTAAGTCTAAAAAAACTCAAGTAGATTCGGTCTATATATATTTATTTATTTATTTATTTTTTTAAGTTAGAAGTAAGACTCGAATCCAAAATTTTTAGATAAGGATGGAAGATTATACTACTATTTGAACTATAGCTACATTTCTCAAGTTAAACCCTAAAATAGTCCTTAAGATTGGCGTCGTGAACTAAAATCGTCCCTGAGATTTCAATTGCCCTAATTACGTCATTGAGATTGATCACAAAAGTGAATCATATTAGTCTTTAACCCATTTTTCATTAACGACATGATGACATGGCTTGATGACGTGGGCTGTTAGTGACACGTGTCACTCCATGGTTTAACCACGTGTAATGGTACAATTATGTGGTGACCAGTGACACGTGGCATGCTGATGTGGATGGTTGTGCAAACGTGTCACAATGCTATTTGGCCACGTGTTCGTTTGTACCACATGTCACACAGTATTCGTCCACGTGTCGTCTATTATGTCATCATTATAGATACACCATATTAGTCCCTTACTTTGCATTAAGTGACTCATTTTAGTGCTTGAAATTGAATGTCATGCACCAAACTAGTCCCTTCACCAGTTTTTTCTCATTTTTTTTAAATTTAAAATTTTCAATATCTTAGATGCACTAATTTCAATTCTATTTTTTCATACATCGTTTAAATACAAGTGCTTTCATAAAATTTTTTAAGATTTTAGTTTTAAATATATAATTTTTTCTATAATAATTTAACATTGGTATATTTTGTAATATATAAGTATGTTATTATAAAAAAGAATTATATGATTGATTAGACACATTTTTCATTAAAAGATATGTGTTTTTAACAAGAAATCAAGATTTAAAATAAACATTTTTTTGTTCTTATGAAATACATGTTTCCGTTGTATGTAAATGGACTAGACTGAAGGCACTTCATGCACCCTCACTACCATTTCTGACCTTTTCAATCTAGACAAAAGAGGTCGGAGATGGTAGTAAGGGCGCTTGAAATGCCTTCACGTCAACTCCAAAACTGTGGTTAGAAGTATTCACAAGAGAAAAATATTTTATAAAAGCACTGAAAGGGGTCGGAGATGGTAGTGAGAGTGTTTGAAATGCCTTCACATCAACTTCAAGACGGCAGCTAGGGGTATCCGCAAGAGAAAAAATATCTTATAAAAACACTTGTATTTGAATAACATGTGAAAAAATATAATTGAAATTAATGCATTCAAAGATATTGAGAATTTGGAATTTATAGAAAAAAAGGGAAAAAATGATAAAGGAACTAGTTTGGTACACGGCATTCAATTTCAGAGACTAAAATGAGTCATTTAATGCAAAGTGACTAAGTGAGGGACTAATTTGGTGTATCTACAATAATGACATAATGGACGACACGTGGATGAATATTGTTGCGACACGTGGCACAAATAGGTATGTGACCAAATAGCATTGTGACACGTGGCACAATCATCAACATCAGCATGCCACGTGTCACTGGTCACCACGTCATCGTACCATTACACGTGGCCAAACTATGGAGTGACACGTGTCTCTAATATTCCACGTCATCAAGACATATCATCACGTCGTTAATAGAAACGGATTAGGGACTAACATGGTGCACTTTTGTCAATCTCTAAAACGTAATTGGTGCAATTAAAATCTCAAAGACGATTTTAGTATACGATGTCATTCTCAAAGACCATTTTAGAGTTTAACTCACATTTCTCGTCTCAACTATAATTCATACTTTCAGACAACTGAATTTGGGTCGACAAACCCAAGCCTAAGATTTTATTTCTATTTTTATATTTTTCAGTTTTTGGTTCTCTCTGTTTTTTTTTTAATTTTTAAATCCATCAACTAAAATACAAAAATAGCTTCTTATAAGGGCCCACATTACGGCCTTGCAAGGCCCAACCCCAAACGCAGCAGCCATCTCTTGTACACTGGTCATTCATTTCTCTTGCTCCTCCACGCGACGGTAACAGCCACAGCTCCGACGACATTGCACCACTCATCTCCAACGACTCACTAACTCTGAGCTCCGAAGAATTCGCATTTTCCAACACCATACAGCCACCATGGATGGTATTCCAGCTCATCTCACTCACTTCATGATTTCTTCTGTGTTCGAAGTTTCTTTTGATTCAACTCGGTTGAGCTCGGAAGTAGTTCATAGTGTTCTGTTAATTTTCGATTTAGCTTCGTATAAACGTGGGGAAAGTTTCAAATTTTCATGTATTATAGCGAGAGAGTTTCATGATAAACATGTATATGTGTGTTTCAGTTGATTCACAGCCAACTATGGAAGAAACGATTCTGGTGGGCGATGACCTGATGATGGGTCCACCGTCACCTGTTGTGCCACCTGAAATCGCATCCCATGTTCTCCGCGGTGTTGATTTGTGTGATGGAATCCTCAAGAACCTGTTTTTGTGTAAGCTTTCTTCTTTGCATGTTACTTGCTTGATTAAATGTCTATAAGCTTTTTGTGTTTCGCTTCATTTGTTGTAACTTAGACTGGAAGATAAAGCACTTAGGCAATGAATGCAGTGGTAATTAAGAAGAATTATAAAGTATGTGTAACTTAGGACCATCAGCTTGCGATTTTATGGGACTAAAGTGTGGTTAAAATGTGTATCAATATTGCCTCCATTATTAATATCTATTGGGTCTGAAGAAACTGGAGGGGCAATGATCTTAAAATTAAATAAGTTCCAAGCAACTGATAAATCCTCATGGTTTGTGTTGTTTGTCCCCTACGGTTAGTATTAGATGCCTGTTAAAACGTTGTCTTTTCTGGATATTTGATAAGCTTCATTTGAAACTTGTTAGGCTTGCAAATCAATGACATTGAACCATTCTGCCAGGATGAGCTTGCTCTTTATAAACAATGTGCTGAAAGAAGGGTGATACGATTGCCATATATTACAGATATATTTTTCTTTGTTCTTCCATCCTTCTTTTCCATCTTACACCCAACTCATACTGTCATTATTGCGGATGGAGTTCTGGGAAGTGCATTTAATTGTTAATGTATCTTCTTTCTTTTTTCTCGTTGGGTAAAAAAATGCAGGACAAGGAGATTAGGAATCGTCTTCAAGAAAGTGAGCGGAAATTGGGCTCATCAATGCCTTTCGATGAAGCCAAGGAGAGAGTTACCCAGCTTGAGAAAGAAGTTACGTCATTGGATAGGTACATTAAAGAGTAGTCACCAATCTAAGGACCTTGGTTTCATGCATTTGCATAAATTAGACTCTATATAGTTGTATTAAAGCTACAATCATTAGTGTCTATTGGTTGCATTTTAATACTATATATGGATGACAATTTAATTACAGTTGAAAATAATTTAACTAAATTATTTAATAATTTTTAATTATTATTAATTTTATATAAAAATACCTGCATTTAAATTTTTACTTCATATATATTATGTTGGAGGAATAATAGTTACCTTTATTTTTCAATATATTAGATCGAGTTTATAAATTTAGTGATTTTCTTTTTAACCAAGCATGCATGTAATTTTTCAGTTTTAGAAACGGTTAGTGACACAAGTAATGTTAAAGGAAAACATGTCTGAAACAGGATAGTGTGATGGATTTACAAGACATATTGCGACGTTTCTCGTTCGACAACATTTGCAAATTCTCCTTCGGCGTGGACCCAGGTTGTCTCCAACCATCCCTACCTGTTTCACCCTTCGCCGCCGCTTTCGACACGGCCTCCAAGCTCTCGGCAGAGCGTGCAATGACATCATCACCAATCACATGGAAGATCAAGCGCCTACTTAACATTGGATCCGAGAAGAAGCTGAAGCAAGCCATCAAAATCACAAACAACTTAGCAGAAGAGTTAATAAACAAGCGCAGGAAAATCGGATTCTCCACAAGAAAGGATCTCCTCTCAAGGTTCATGAGCTCTGTCGAAAACGACAACAAATACCTCAGAGACATAATCGTTAGTTTTCTATTGGCTGGTCGCGACACTGTTGCGGCCGCGTTAACCGGTTTCTTTTTCTTGTTATCCAAAAACCCAAGTGTTGAGGTCTTGATCCGGGAAGAATTGGACCGGATCCTGGACAATCCGGTCCAGGAATGTGCGAGTTTCGAGCAGCTGCAGCGAATGCATTATCTCACTGCTGCGATTTACGAGAGCATGAGACTCTTTCCGCCGGTTCAGTTTGACTCCAAGTTCGCGCAAGAGGATGATGTGTTACCGGATGGTACATTTGTACCCATGGGTACGAGGGTTACATATCATCCGTATGCAATGGGTCGGATGGAGCGGGTTTGGGGGTCCGATTGCCTCAAATTCAAACCCGAAAGATGGTTGCATGACGGTGTGTTTGTGCCGGAGGATCCATTTAAATACCCGGTTTTTCAGGCTGGGGTTAGGATTTGTTTGGGAAAAGAGTTGGCAGTTGTAGAGATGAAATCCTTGGTGGCTACATTGATAAGGCAATTTGATATTCGGGTAGTTGGGTCTGACACGGAGCCCCGGTTTGCACCAGGTCTTACCGCAACCATGCGGGGTGGGTTGTCGGTTCGGGTTTATGAGAGAAGTGGGCGATGGAATGACCCCTGAGAAGCTTGTAGAGTTAAAGTTGATCCATGTTGAGTAATTATTGGTAGTTACATTTGGAGTAGGTGAGATCTAATGTAAGGGGAATCAAAGTATCAAGCTATGTAAATTTTGTCGCAACTAAATAAATTCAAGTAATTTTCTTCTCTACTGGCTGTTGGCTTTTGGGGTAAATATATGGAGCATATTATTTGAAAATGTTAGAGCGCGAATTGATTTAAGGCATTAATTAGTTATTAATATTTAAAAATATAAAATAAAATATGTTATTAAATTAGAGTTAATATTCAAATTAGTTTTTAAAAGGTAAGATATTTTTTAAAATTTATTTTTAAAAATTTTTTTAATTAAATTAGTCTTTTAAAGATTATGAATTAATCATATATATCATTCAGTTATTCTATTAACAATTTTTTTTAAAGATTGATACTGTACAACATTAATTGATAATATATATAATACCTAATATGTCTAATTAGATTTTTTTTTACCAAAGATAGAGATACTCGAATCCGTGACTTCTTAGATGAATATGGAGAGGCTATGTCATTTGAGTTATAACTCATTGGCATGTCTAATTAGATATATTTATGAAAATTTATTAATTTAGTCATTTTCTTTAATTACAAAAATTTTATTTCCAATATGACCTAGTGACTAAATTAAAAAATTTGTTTAAATATATTTAGTTAACGTCCAATTGAATATATATGTTATGTGTCATGTATATATACTATCAGTTAACATTTTATATCATCAATCATTAATAAAAATTGTGAGTAGAGTAACTAAATTATAGATATAATTATTTTGTAATCTTTAGAGGACCAATTTGATTGAAAATTTTTTTAAAAGAATGAATTTAAATGTCTTATTTTTTAGAGACTAATTTGACTATTATCCCTATTAGATTACTAAATTATTTAAAAAAGTAGAAGTTCTTTTAATATTTGAAATTCTTTTCAAAAAATCTATCTAAATATACAATAATTTTTTTCTATTAAAGAAAAGAAAATAATTTTACTAAATCAGACTTACTCTAAATTGGGTAGAGAGAATTTAACTTATATTTTCTCCAAAAATAATAAACAGTAATTATTAATAATTTGTAATTGGGTAGTGCCTAATTATAGAATGAAAAAAGAAAATCTTTTTTGTCTCACTAAAACGGAAAGAATTAAATAATATTTAGTGGATACCATTTTAAGTTTATATACTATTACTTGCCAATGTTATTGAATTTTATAATATTATAAAAACTTAATTTTATTCAATTTTATTTCTGACATTTTTTATTTATGTTAAAATTATCAATAAATATTAATTTTGTCTAATATATTAGGAATCAAATTAAAAATATTCAGAAATAATTTTAATACAAATAAAAAAATATTAAAAATAAAATTAAATAAATAAAATATTGAAATATTTTAAAATAAATTACCAATTTTAAGGATAAAAATATAATTTTTCACATTAAAAAACAAGTGATAAAGAAAAATTGTTGTCATTTGTAATTGAAAATAACACTTGTATTAATATTCAATTTTGTCTCAATTTTTTCTAATACATTAGAAACAAAATTAAAAAATTTTAAAGATAATTTTGATATAAATAAAAATATTAAAGATAAATTAAATAAATTAAATTAAAATATTGATGAAACAAATTGTAAACTTTAGGAACAAAAATTATATCTTGTTCTGTTGAAAAACAAGTGACAAAGGAAAACTTTTAGTTGTCATTATGCAATTGGAAATGGCATTTGTGTTAATTTTTAAATTTTTGATGACTAAATGTAGAAGAATTCAGGCCAAAATTATGGCTGAAAAAGAGATAACTTTATCTCTACTCATCAATAATTAAGTTCAGTTATTTGCCAATGTACTTTTGTTTGTCTCTTTCTCTGCATTAGAACAGCAGTTCATGAAAGATAGCCTCTTCTAACGGAAGCTTTTGTAATAAGGAGGCTTTTTTTCTGCTTATTATAATAAATGGCAATGGCAATTCTCCAAGAGCTCTTGCAAGAATACATAAACTCATTGTTTGTTGAGGTGATATTCGATCTTGTCATGTAATATATTTACTTTTTTGGCATTTAACGCTTACTTGAATCTTGTTATGATGTAGCAGTTCTTATAATTTCACAAATTAAATTTGAACTGAACAATAATGTTAAAAAACACTTTGCTCATTGGTTGTGTATGTCTTTAACTTTTTTTTTTCCCTTTTGCTATTATATTTGCAGGGGCTAGTGAATGATCAATTTTTGTCTCTTAAAAACACTGAGGAACTAGACTGTGTTGTACAAATAATTGACAAGTACTTTGAATATGTTGACATGATCCTTCCAGAGCTTTCTTGTCAATTGTAATATATATGAACTAATGATTTTATTATCATCACTTCATGCATGGTTTTCTATTTCATACTAATTATATTATTTAATTTTTTTCTTGTGATTTTAATTTACGCCTATAGTGATAATTCAAAAGTTGACTTCTCTAAGTTGGCATCTCTAGTTCGTGAGATAGAGGAAAAGAGCACCAGGTAATTACTTGCAATATCTATCTTTGAATTTGCATTTATATATTGAAGATTTAAAAAGCATTGTTTGTTTAAAAACTTTGCATCTAAGCTTAGATACTTTCATTCTCTTTTTTTTATTAACTAGTTGAGCATTTAATCATGAGCAATAACAATAAATATTTTGATAAGATTGAAGATTTAATTTGAGGTTTTATACTTAAATAAATGAAACTGAATGGTATATGGGTTATATACTTATATAATATGTTAACTATGTCACCCAAGAATAATTTATGCATGCATGACCTGGGAAAATTAGGAGTAAATCGTGCTAGGCTACCTAGGATTATAAGTTACACATAAATCATCCCACCCTAAAAGGATTCACGTAATTTTGGGCCGAAACACAAAGGCCTGGCGGGATTTACGTGTGAAAGGAAAACCTCTCAAACTTGACGAGATTCGTATTGTTTGAAGACCTTCGAAGTCCAGCCACGATTTATACTTAAAGACTTACCCTAAGGAAACTGCAACGAGTTATTGCTTGAGTGAGACCTCAACCCATTGCGGCGAGTAACATTGGTGGAGGAGGAGCCACCATTTTCAACGTTATGGAAGCTTTGGGAGAGAAGGTTTGGGGGGATCGGAAGACAGCCCACAGCGGAGGAGGAGGTGGTAGTGAGCAGAGGCGTGAGGCATTCACTGGTGACGGTGCAGCGGCGGCTGGGATAGAGCAACCATTGTCTAGCGGAGTGAAGCACAGAGCAGTGAGTTGTACAACAGAGTAGGAAGAATACGTCTGGTGGCGAGAATGGCCGCCAACCAAGGAGATATGTACTACCTTAACAGTATTGCGTATGTTGCCGAATTTATCGACGAGGAGGTTAGTTATCGGAATCCAAATTGAGTTGAGTTGAGTTGGTTGATGTCATGGCTCTGTTCATTACACTAATATGTTGATGAATATACTATAGTTTGAATATGCATATTAGAACATTTTTTAATTAGGATCCTGTGGGTTCTGTTGTTTATTGATTTCATACCTTTTTGGTCGGTTTAAAGGATGTTAGACTTCGGATTTTTTTAATGAGTCATGGATTTCGTTTGCGATAAAATTTATAACTGTGATGTTAGAGTTGTGATAAATCATAAATATTTTCTTGTGCTGCTAGACGTGTGATATTTTGATGAATACATATAACCTGAACTTTTTTATTTTATTAGCTTATTGGATAAACTTTTTATACTGAGTTATTATTATTATTTTTTTTTTGGTATAATGACCCGTTAAATTGTTGCCTTAAAATTTATGTTTTGTTAGATAACTCGATGCGTTAGGAGCATTTGTAGACAACAGAGGATGGTAATGCATGATCGTATACTGCCCTACATAGATTGTGCCAATTTACTGCATGTTACAAGGTTGAATGATTATTAGTTCAAGTTTAACGAGTCGCTGATTAGTGCATTCATGGAGCGATGACATCTTGAAACTCATATGTTCTATATGCCGTTTGGGGAGTGCACGATAACACTGCAGGATTTGGCATACCAGTTTGGCCTCCCTATTAATGGACATGCAGTGAGCAGGTGTCTGAGCAATTTTGAGCCGTTGATGGAAGGGAGGAAGCCTGTCTGGGTGTGATTTGGAGAGTTATTCGGTGACCTTCTACCAGATGATTGTATTGATGACTTCATGGTTTCTTTTTCCTGGTTCCAGAACAAGTTTAGAGACTTGCCCGCCAATGCATCGGAGGCAACGGTACAGATCTATGCATGAGATTACATTATGATGTTGTTGTCTACGGCGCTCTTCGCAGACAAGTCTAGTGCCAGGGTTCATTTGCGGTGGCTTCCGTATGTTGCGGACCTTGGCGGGCTCCGCAAGTATAACTGCTTGCGATCCGTCGATATCTCTGTTGCTATACATGTGTGCGGTCCGTTGTACTTTCTAACTTCTGAGTAGCCTTTCTTCTGCCGCATAGTCACACGTATTAGCCAGTTATATCCATTTCCAAACTGCACACACTTTCCATGATACTTCAGTTGGTCGGAATCAAACACTTTATATTCTACACCACACGAATATTATAACTCTTAACTGTCAGTACAGCTTTCTTTTTGGTTTCGAACCATTGCCCGATTTCAAACTCGTCCATGCCAATCATACTAGGCCTGTCTCCGTGAATAGTAAGGTGCTGCTGATCTGGAAATGCAGGTTGGTTCAGTGCATCAAGGTCCAAAGTTGAAAAGTGTCGAGGGTATTGCTGTGTTTAACTGCTTGTATGGGTTTGTGCTCCTCTAGCATGTGTGGTGTCTTCCTCGCCATCGCTTTCATCACCAATAATTGGTGGCTCCAAATCCGACCCATCATCGCCTATAACCTCCGCAAATGGATCTCTCTCTCTCTTACCTCCATGAATACCAGTGCACCGTCTACTACAGGTGCTGCTCCCATTGCAATTGCGAGCTCTCCAAAGATTCGCCCATCACCCAAGTCATCTGTCGGGATGGGCAAATCAGCCGTAAATGATGATGATGAAACAAAGGGAGTCACCGGTTGCCTAGCTGGAATTAGGGCTGGAAGTGAGCCGAGCTGAGTCGAGCTAGACCAAGCTCAAGCTCGGCTCACAAAAATTGAGCTTGGCTCACGCCTCGACTCATTAACAATCGAGCCTATTTCTTAAGCTCAAGCTCGACTCACCGAAAGCTCACGAGCTGGCTCAAATAATAGAAATATAAATACATAATCTATAATTCTATATCAATAAATTATAATATATATTTTTTAAAAAAATATTTAAAAAGATCAATTTTATATATTATTATCTATCAATAAATTATAAATTTTTTATTTATGTCCTACATCAAAATTATATGTAAAAAATAAATATAAAATTTTAAATAATTAAAATCATTAATATATATATATATATATATATATATATATATATATATATATATATATATATATATATATATATATACGAGCTAATGAGCTGAGTTTATCCAAGCTCAAGCTCGCCTCATTTAATTTATGAGCTCAATTCCAAACTCAAGCTTGGCTCACTAGCTCACGAGCTTAGCTTATCGAGCTATAAACGAGTCGAGCTCGCCTAGTTCATGAGCTGGCTTGACTCACTTCCAGCCCTAGCTGAAATGGCGTTAGAACTCCCTTCTATGACAGTAGTGAGCGGATTCGGAGCGGATCCACTATAGCTACCCTCTACATCAACCATTCTGGCAAACAACTCCATAGCGCCTAAGTCGAACAATCTTGATTGGCTGTGAAATATAACTCGCATGTCGTTGTCGCCAAGCATCTCGTACTTTCCAAACTTAAGATAACATTGCCTCAGTGAGATAGGAATTCGAAAAAATAATTGTTTCACACGTTTCTTTTCATATTTTTCTGCCTTCTGTAATCTACTATTCTGTAATTCCATCAAAGTCGTTGACGAATTTACAAATACATCAATATGCTTTTTATTAGAAAACGTGACACTCTCAATTGTGTTTTCATCAATCTTTTTTCATTGATGAACTAACAAAAATATAGTTTCATTCATCTCTCTCAAAACTCAACAAACTTCAAATGTACTTCGTTTGACACCACACTCGTTTATTTATAGAAAATTTATCATCATAAATTGTTCTAGCCTTCTTAGGGTTACTAATTTAATGGTAAATCATTGCTAGATTTTGAGGGTTACTGAAATTGAGCATAAATCGCTCTAAGGTGGTTAGGGTTATGGACGGTACGTAAATCGTGCCACCTAGATGTGTGTCAGCTTCAAAACATGTTAGAACCTCTAGGCTAGGACAATTTATAGTCAGCTTGTAACCCTGAATAGCTTAGCACGATTTACTCCTAATTTTTCTAAGCCATGCATGCATAAATCGTCTTTGGATGACATGCATAGTTAACATATTATATAACCCACATGCTCTTAAAACGATTTATATGATATTAAAAAGAGGTTAAACATGTTTTAAAATTTGTTTTAGAAGAATTTAGAAAATTTAACTTCAATTTCATTTATTTAAGTAAAAAATCCTTTGATTTGCTTAGATATTATTCAGTATTGTATTAGAAGTATAAACATTTTGAAAACATAATTAATGGTAGTATACATCAGGCACGTGTATATATACTTATAATTTGTTCTTTGGGTTCAATTTAGACCAGCTTTACAAACAAGATATTTCAAATACTTATTATAAGATGACTAAACACCATGTTAATGGTCATATAAACCTAGCTATTCATCTATTACTGTGTAAATGTTTTCAAAATTTTGTGCTTTTTCTTATTGAATTTATATCTTGTATACTTATGTCATGTTACAGCATTGGTACAGAGCATATGAGACTTGCATGTTCAGTTCTCATTAAAGCTTGTGACGAGAATAATAAAAAAAGGTACATTTTCGCTCTTCGTTACAATTTAGTGTGTATATATATTATAGTTATATTAGGTGTACAATAAAATTAATTATTAATATAAAATATATAATAAAATATAAAATATATATTAAAAATAAATTATTAAACATTATATATATTTATATATAAATATATAGTGATTAATTTTAGTGTACATGATACATTTTACTATTTCGCTAAAGATCATGCATAAAGCCTTTTCAGTAATAACATGATAAATAGAATAGTGGTTTACATATATAGTTTTAAAATAATTTAATTTTAATGTATTTTAATTTTTCAGTTTTACTCAGAGTCTACTCTGGCTTAAGCGTGAATTTAGCAATACTAAGAATAAATTGACGTCTATTATTCAGGTATATTAAATTATTTATTTATTTAAACATGAATTTAATGCTTTATTTTTGTGTTCATTTAACTTTTTAAAAAGAGAATTAATCGTCTTGTATATATTTTTCTGTATGTCTTATATATGATATTTGTCTTAACTATCAAACCTAACTTCTGTATATATATTGTTGTGCTGTTTTAACATGCTTCAATTACTCTAAATTACAGATGGAGAGAAGGATTAGAAGACTTAAAGAAAAGAGATTAAGATCACTAAACTAGAGTTTATGTGCAGTTGACTAATGTTATGTTTTCCTCCTTTTGAATCACATGAACTCTGGTTTTGAGAAGCTTGCTGGTTTGAGTGTCTGATTTATTTGAATTATTGGATGAGCTCAAAGAAATATGATCCTTTCTTTGCTATTTATTTTTTCTTTGGATATGTGTGTTACTAACTTTTTCATATGATTGTAGTTGTGTTGCAAATATACAAGACTAAACGAAGGAGAATATTTGATTACAGAGCCGCATAGAATTATAAGTTGAGCTAATGTTTAATTGAATATAACATTACTCTAACTAACTCAGTTTGTTGAAACTCGTTCATCTACTTAAATATATTTCGTGAATTCAAATTTCGCTGTATATATATAATATTTTATTAGTCAATAATTTATTAATTTTAATATGTCAGATTAAAAAAATAGAAGTTCTTTTAATATTTGAAATTCTTTTCAAAAAATCTATCTAAATATACAATAATTTTTTTCTATTAAAAAAAAGAAAAAATTTTTACTAAATCAGACTTATTCTAAATTGGGTAGAGAGAATTTAACTTATATTTTCTCCAAAAATGATAAGCAGTAATTGTTAATAATTTGTAATTGGGTAGTGCCTAATTATAGAATGAAAAAAGAAAATCTTTTTTGTCTCACTAAAACGGAAAGAATTAAATAATATTTAGTGGATACCATTTTAAGTTTATATACTATTACTTGCCAATGTTATTGAATTTTATAATATTATAAAAACTTAATTTTATTCAATTTTATTTCTGACATTTTTTATTTATGTTAAAATTATCAATAAATATTAATTTTGTCTAATATATTAGGAATCAAATTAAAAATATTCAGAGATAATTTTAATACAAATAAAAAAATATTAAAGACAAAATTAAATAAATAAAATATTGAAATATTTTAAAATAAATTACCAATTTTAAGGATAAAAATATAATTTTTCCTATTAAAAAACAAGTGGTAAAGGAAAACTGTTGTCATTTGTAATTGAAAATAACACTTGTATTAATATTCAATTTTGTCTGAATTTTATTTAATACATTAGAGACAAAATTAAAAAATTTTAAAGATAATTTTGATATAACTAAAAATATTAAAGATAAATTAAATAAATTAAATTAAAATATTGATGAAACAAATTGTAAACCTTAGGAACAAAAATTATATCTTGTTCTGTTGAAAAACAAGTGACAAAGAAAAATTTTTAGTTGTCATTATGCAATTGGAAATGGCATTTATGTTAATTTTTAAATTTTTGATGACTAAATGTAGAAGAATTCAGGCCAAAATTATGGCTGAAAAAGAGATAACTTTATCTCTACTCATCAATAATTAAGTTCAGTTATTTGCCAATGTACTTTTGCTTGTCTCTTTCTCTACATTAGAACAGCAGTTCATGAAAGATAGCCTCTTCTAACGGAAGCTTTTGTAATAAGGAGGCTGTTTTTCTGCTTATTATAATAAATGGCAATGGCAATTCTCCAAGAGCTCTTGCAAGAATACATAAACTCATTGTTTGTTGAGGTGATATTCGATCTTGTCATGTAATATATTTGCTTTTTGGGCATTTAACGCTTACTTGAATCTTGTTATGGTGTAGCAGTTCTTATAATTTCACAAATTAAATTTGAACTGAACAATAATGTTAAAAAATACTTTGCTCATTGGTTGTGTATGTCTTTAACTTTTTTTTTCCCTTTTTCTATTATATTTGCAGGGGCTAGTGAATGATCAATTTTTGTCTCTTAAAAACACTGAGGAACTAGACTGTGTTGTACAAATAATTGACAAGTACTTTGAATATGTTGACATGATCCTTCCAGAGCTTTCTTGTCAATTGTAATATATATGAACTAATGATTTTATTATCATCACTTCATGCATGGTTTTCTATTTCATACTAATTATATTATTTAATTTTTTTCTTGTGATTTTAATTTACGCCTATAGTGATAATTCAAAAGTTGACTTCTCTAAATTGGCATCTCTAGTTCGTGAGATAGAGGAAAAGAGCACCAGGTAATTACTTGCAATATCTATCTTTGAATTTGCATTTATATATTGAAGATTTAAAAAGCATTGTTTGTTTAAAAACTTTGCATCTAAGCTTAGATACTTTCATTCTCTTTTTTTTATTAACTAGTTGGGCATTTAATCATGAGCAATAACAATAAATGTTTTGATAAGATTGAAGATTTAATTTGAGGTTTTATACTTAAATAAATGAAACTGAATGGTATATGGGTTATATACTTATATAATATGTTAACTATGTCACCCAAGAATAATTTATGCATGCATGACCTGGGAAAATTAGGAGTAAATCGTGCTAGGCTACCTAGGATTATAAGTTACACATAAATCATCCCACCCTGAAAGGATTAACGTAATTTTGGGCCGAAACACAAAGGCCTGGCGCGATTTACGCGTGAAAGGAAAACCTCTCAAACCTGACGCGATTCGTATTGTTTGAAGACCTTCGAAGTCCAGCCACGATTTATACTTAAAGACTTACCCTAAGGAAACTGCAACGAGTTATTGCTTGAGTGAGACCTCAACCCATTGCGGCGAGTAACATTGGTGGAGGAGGAGCCACCATTTTCAACATTATGGAAGCTTTGGGAGAGAAGGTTTGGGGGGATCGGAAGACAGCCCACAGCGGAGGAGGAGGTGGTAGTGAGCAGAGGCGTGAGGCATTCACTGGTGACGGTGCAGTGGCGGCTGGGATAGAGCAACCATTGTCTGGCGTAGTGAAGCACAGAGCAGTGAGTTGTACAGCAGAGTAGGAAGAATACGTCTGGTGGCAAGAATGGCCGCCAACCAAGGAGATATGTACTGCCTTAACGGTATTGCGTATGTTGCCGAATTTATCGACGAAGAGGTAAGTTATCAGAATTGAAGGTTGTGGTAGGCTTAGAGAAGGGGGGGTTGAATCTATGCCTTCCTTTTAATTACTGTTGTTACCCTTTTAAAACAGATTTGCAATTCTGATTCTGTTTTAACTTAGCAGCGGAAATTTATGAGACAATTTATTTTTGTCTCATGAATATCAGAAAACAGAACACAGCAGAGAAGAGAAAAGCTAACACCAGCATGTATCCTGGTTCGGTTGCCTTGTGCTATGCAACCTACATCCAGTCTCCTCTACAACTATGGAAGAATTTCACTATAGTTAACAGTATTACATACACCAATAACACAGGATTGACCCAATCCTTTCACACTCAAGTTCTAACCTAACTTGACATTGGCTATGCTAATACCTAACTATACCTCTTAGTGCTAACCCAACTAAGAAAGGGATACCTCACAGGTACAAGATACAAGACATAAACACACCTAAAAAAATCTGAAAATAACTCTAGGCTTTTCTCTCAAGTGTTTCACTCAGCCTTTTTCCACTCATGGCTTTTACTTGAGTTTTCTCACAATGCCTTTTCTCACTAGAAATTACAGAATGATAAACATTGAAAAGAACATTATAATTAGTAAAACATGAAGGAGATTGACTTCATCAACAGCCTCTGTGCTATGCAAAAAACCAGATTAGCAAGCCTCTGATTCAGTTCTTCATACTGGCAGAATGCACCTTTGATTAGGTTACACTGTCCAGTTAGTTGAACTTCTTCAAAAAGCTCTCTCAGAACAAAACCTCTATTCACTGGTTTTCTTTCCTTGCCTTCTGAATGAATAGCAAGCTTCTTTTTATCTCCTTGCATGTTCCTTGGTTCTTCTTCCAAGGTCAACATCTTGAGCCTTGTGCTTCACCAACCCACAAGCTCACTTTTTCTTCTCAAACATCAAAGTAGAACCTTTGCTTCTGACTTTTTCAACTTGACCGAAAGCCATGTAGGAGTAACCGAGATTGTCTTCCAATGGTCAACCAAATCTGAACCATAGAGATGCAACTTGGTCCCCAAGTATCTCTTGTGACCGTGGATTTGTAGCAGTGAAGAACAGAGATCAACTTTTCCTTGAATGCCATTTTCGGATAGTGCAAAGAGTTGGGAAGAAGGGATGAAGATCTGATGCATGCAAGATGAGATGGATTACCTTTAACCTAAGCTTGATTTGGATTAGATTTTCTGCTTTAGCTTCTGTGCTTCAAGCTTAGTTTTTCTCTTTCTTGCATCTTTGGTTACTGGCTTATGGAGGAAGCTTTTTCTCTCTTTCTCTTTCTTACTTTTCTGAAGTCTTGATGTGACTTGATTAGTGAAGAGAAGAACGTTGCTTTGGTTGGAGCAAGATGGTGGGAATTTGAAAAACAATTGAGCTTGGATCGGGTTCTTCTCTCTTTAGCCCGTGGTGTCTTGCTATGCTTCTTTGATGAATTTGTTTGAGATGAGTGACTTGGGCTTATCTTTATTCACTCTTATCAATCAGCCCATTAGCCTTGTTTTGTTATTCATTCAACTTGGGCTGCCTGAATTGAATTATGGCCTGCAACACAACATAAATAATTAGCAATGTATACTTATTAATTAAGCAACTCTAATTATTTATTTTGCCAAAAATAATGTTTGTCATCACTAATTAATTTAGTTAATTTCTTAACTCAACAATCTCCCCCTTGATGACAAACATGGTTTAAGCAATAATAAAAAAGGAAATAAGTTTGAGTCAGGTTTAGAAAACTCCCTTTGATTTTTGTCATTTCCTTTTATGTTGCTCCCCCTTTCCTTTTCAAGGTTAGCTCCCCCTGAATTTATGCTCTTCTCTTCTTTCCTGTTTACATATACTTATATGGAACTAAACAGATGCTATGTACCAACCAAAAGTATAGCAAACAGTGATAGTTTAAATGTCCAAAATAGAGCTTTAATACATCAGGGTTAGAATCAGATAGCAACATATCATAATCAGCCCAACATCAAGCTATTACCATCAGCAAACAGATTCAGCATGTGAAAACAAGTATTAATGCAGCAAAGATTATTCAACATGCAAACTCAAGTATGGATGCAGCAAAAATCCCAAAAAAATACTAGGGTCCTATTGCTATTACTCCCCCTTTTGTCATCAAGGGCGGATAATAAACAAGATCAACAAAAACAAAGTCTTGCAACCTGCAGAAAAGAGTTAGAGCACAGTTCAAAGTGCTAACTAAACTACCAAAGGTGCGGTAATATCCAGAGTTATTACAGTCATCCAAAATGAAACAGTATAAAAGTACTAAAGAAGCAGAAATCATGAGACAAAAAGAGAGCAGCAACAACAGTTTTTATGAGATAAATCCTAGACATCAGAACCATTCCCCTCCGAAGCAGCTTCCTCTTCAACATCCGTGGCAATGTCTTCATCATTTTGAAGGTTGTCAATGAAAGTCATCAGTACAGCCACCCTATCCCTTGATTTCTTCAGAAAATTCTCATGCTTGCTAGCCAGCTTCCTTTTCTCTTTGCTCAATTCAATCAAGTGATTCGATTGGGAGACAAACTCTTGAGCAACATCCCTGACCACATTCAGCAGAGTGGATTTCTTCCCAGTGGAGATGGAAGTTCCCTCAGTGGAAGGAGCAGTAGAATCATCTGGAATGAACTCTTCATCATCATCATCTAGAACCACTCTCTCAGATCGAGTTGGTCCTTTTTGCTGTTTCACTGAACCACCTCCCTTTAGATATGAATGTCTATTTTCATATTTCTCATTGGTCAAGTCAACACCAAAATACTCAAAAATGCAAGTTAGAAACATGCCATAAGGAAGAGCTTTGTCCTTTTCACTTCTAACAGAGTCAAACATGTATCTAACCATCAAATATGCAAATGAAATTTCAGTTTTGGTGAGAAGGGCATATAAAACAAGAGTATCAGTGTAGGAAACCCTTTGATATGAGCCGCTTTGAGGCAGAATAATATGATTGACTATTCGGTGCAGTTGAGCACGCTCATATCCTAGGGCTTTGTGAGTGGGTGTAATGCCATCTATTAAAGAGATATGTTCACAAATACTAGCCAGGGCATCATTGTAAGAAACACCAACTCCTTCATCCCACTTAACTGACGTGTAGGCACAGGGCCCAACATCAGTATACTTCAAAACATCACTGATGGTCTCATTGTTTAAAACGATATCTCGGCCCTTGACATACGAATGAGCAGTGCCTTCATGATAAGTCATGTTTGCATAAAACTCTTTGACCAACAAGGGATAAACAGGTTTTTTGATGTCAAAAAGGTGATTCCAGTCCAGAAAAATCAAATTATCAACAAAAGGAAAACCTTTTCTTTTCAAAGATGGCAAATCAGCGAGAAAAGAAGGACATAGGGTACGATACTGGATAACCTTCTCATAAAAATCATTGTTCATGGCAGATTTGAATCTATAAGGGTTATAGTTCGAATGAGAAGTCAAAAAGTGAGCTTTGTGATCAAAAGGTCCAATGTCTGGTTCTTTAACATTCTGGAGAGGGACTCGAGTGTTACCTCGTTGAGATTGCATTGGAACCGACCTGGATTTTGGTTGTGTTGGTTCGGGTATGGGTTCCTCAGTCGCCTGACGTTTGCCTTTGGAGGACCCAGGCTTTGCTGAACTTGGTTTTGAGGAGCCAGGCTTGGAAGGTGTGGCCTTTGGTGGTGGCGTCGGCTTGGCAGAGGCAGGGTACCTTGGTGTAGTCTTGGTTCGCGCCATGGGTGCTGTGCGAGGAAGAGAGGTAGGAGGAGAAGGAGAAGGGGTAAAGGTGCGGTCTTGAGAGCGAGTGGAAGGCTTTGTGGGTAGCTTGAAGATCTTTTCACGAGGAGGCCTTTTAGGAATAGTTTTCTTCCTCATTTGGTTAGTTTCAGTCTTTTGAGGGAAGAGAAGCAGTAAAGTGAGTGGGAAGAAACCGAAGAGTGTGTGGAGAAGTTATGGAGGGAAGAGAGGGAGTGTTGGTAACCGTACCCAAAAAGTGGATTTCCAAAACCATGCAATTGCATCACCATTTGAAAAGACTTGAAAAGACATGACCTCATTCAAGAAAGATTTTATTTTATTTTAAAAAATAAAAGGGAAGTTAATTTTAAAATTTGAGAAAAACAACAAAATTAACCTGAAATACCTTTTTGGGCCAAAATTAAATCCTCTTGAAAACCTTTTGGGCCACAAAACATTTATTGAAAACTTTTCATGAAACACACAAGTCATCAAAAACTAACAAACAAGATTGTAACATTCATATTTGGGCCTTGAGGTGATATGAAATTAATGAAACACATTTGGACCACTCTTGATCTGAATATTGAGGTTGGCCCAGATTGAAATTCATTTGAAACAAGCCTAGAACACGTTGACTTGAGGGAAACGTTCATCACCTGCCCAGAATTGTCTCATACCTGTTTATGAGACAAAAAGCTCCAGCAAATACATCAGCATTTTTCAAACAAGAAATCATAACTCAAGCTTCCTAGACAAGTCCTAAGCATGCAGAATCTATCCCCAGCTAATGGTTTTGTAAAAATATCTGCTAATTGCTCCTCTGATTTAACAAATTGAATACTAATATCCCCTTTTTGGACATGTTCTCTTATTGAGTGAAATTTCACTTCAATATGTTTAGTCCTAGAGTGCAAAACTGGATTTTTAGAAATATTAATGGCACTCATATTATCACACAGCAGGGGAATATTTTCAGCCTTTAATTTGTAATCAGCGAGCTGTGTTTTTAACCATAAAAGCTGAGAACAACAAGAAGAAGCAGCTATATACTCAGCCTCTGCAGTGGAAAGGGCCACTGTTGGTTGCTTCTTACTTAACCATACATTTAAGGACTTCCCAAGGAAGCAACATAAACCAGAAGTGCTCCTTCTATCAACTCTATCACCAGCAAAATCTGCATCACAATAACCAACTGCAGAAAAATCATCAATCTTAGGATACCAAAGACCAAAATTGGATGTGCCATGAACATATCTAATGATCCTTTTAACTGCAGAAAGATGTGACTCTTTTGGTTTGGATTGGAACCTAGAACACAATCCAACACTTTGCACAATATCGGGTCTAGAGGAGGTTAAGTACATAAGAGAGCCAATCATTCCTCTATACCTAGTCTCATCAACATCTTTCTCAGTTTCTCCCTTATCTAATTTAGAATTAGGATGCATGGGAGTTCCCATGGGTTTGGCATTTTTCATACCAAATTTCTTAACTAATTCCTTGGCATACTTCTCTTGATGAATGAAAATACCTCTTTCAGTTTGTTTAATTTGCAGCCCAAGGAAGAAATTAAGTTCACCCATCATACTCATGTCAAATTCACTTGTCATGAGTTTTCCAAATTCAGAACAAAGGGATTCATTTGCTGATCCAAAAATAATGTCATCAACATATATTTGGACTAGAATAAAAGAATCATTAGAGTTCTTGATGAATAGAGTTGTGTCAGTGGTGCCTCTTTGAAAACCATTTTTCAAAAGAAAAGAGCTAAGTCTTTCATACCAAGCTCTAGGAGCTTGTCTTAAACCATAGAGAGCTTTAGATAATTTGAAAACATGATCAAAATGCTCTTTATTTTCAAAATCAGGAGGCTGCTCCACATACACTTCTCTATCTATCACTCCATTCAAAAATGCACATTTCACATCCATTTGGTATAATTTAAAACCACAAAATGCAGCATAAGCTAAGAGAAGTCTTATGGCTTCCATTCGGGCAACAGGGGCAAAGGATTCATCAAAGTCGATTCCTTCTTCTTGGTCATATCCTTGTGCCACCAGCCTTGCCTTGTTCCTTGCAATGCTACCATCTTCTCCCAACTTGTTCCGGAATATCCACTTGGTGCCGGTCACTTTCTTTCCACTTGGCCTTGGAACCAACGTCCACACTTGGTTCTTTTCAAACTCAAGAAGCTCATCCTCCATAGCCTTAATCCAAGAGGGGTCACTAAGGGCTTTCTTGACGTTTTGAGGCTCTATTTGTGAAAGAAGAGCAATGTTTGAACCTTCATTTGCCTTTCTAGTGGAAGACCTAGTTTGCACTCCATGAGAGACGTCCCCAATGACAAATTCTTCAGGATAATTCTTCAAGAATCTCCATTCACGAGGTCTGGTGGACTTGGAGGCAGATTCAGTCACCAAGGGATTCTGTGTGCTGCTATCTGCAGAATTTCCTTCAGATTCATGAGACAAAATGGAATTGTCTCTTGAATTTTCAGCATTAGCTGTTTCTGGTTCAGATTGTCCAGAATTTTCTTTTCCATGATTCTGAGCAGTTTCATCCTCATTTTGACCTTGATTTCCTGCATCACCCTCTTCCAAAATGCTTTGCACCAAGTTAGTATCACAGAATGTAACATGTATGGACTCTTCAATAGTTCTAGCATCTTGATGATAAACCCTATATGCTTTACTAGTTGAGGAATATCCTACAAACAAACACTCATAAGCCTTTGGATCAAATTTTCCCAAATTTTCTTTGTTATTTAAAACAAAACATTTGCATCCAAAGATGTGCAAGTAATCTAAGTTTGGTGGGTAGCCTTTCCAAAGTTCATAAGGGGTTTTCTTCAAAAATTTCCTTATGATTGTTCTATTTAAAATGTGGCAAGCTGTGTTAACCGCTTCAGCCCAAAGGAATTTTGGAACATTGTTCTCACAAAGCATAGCTCTTGTCATCTCTTGTATGCTTCTATTTCTTCTTTCCACAACACCATTTTGTTGTGGTGTTCTTGGACAAGAGAAGTTGTGAGATATTCCAAATTCCTCACAAAAGGATTCAAACAAATTATTTTCAAATTCAGTTCCATGATCACTCCTTATAGAAGAGATTTTCAAATCCTTTTCATTTTGAATTTTCTTGCAAAAAGGTTCAAAGGCCGAAAAGGCTTCATTTTTGTGTGCAAGAAATAAAACCCAACCAAACCTAGTGTAGTCATCCACAATTACTAAACCATAATGTTTACCACCTAGGCTTTGAGTTCTTGTTGGACCAAATAAATCAATGTGTAGCAACTCAAGTGGTCTTTTAGTAGAGATGTCTTCCTTTGGTTTAAAAGAACTTTTTGTTTGTTTTCCCATTTGGCAAGCATCACAAGTGATGTCTTTGTCAAACTTTATCAAAGGAAGACCTCTTACTAATTCTTTCTTTACAAGTTTGTTTATTTGAAACATACTTGCATGGCCCAATCTCTTGTGCCATAACCACTTTTCAGATTCTTTAGAGTGAAGACAAGCTACATTTTGATTCTTTAGTTCATCAAGAGTAAGTCCATACATATTATTGAAACGCTTGGCAACAAACATCACTTCATTTATCTTTTCATTAACAACACAGCATTCAAGCCTTTTGAAAACAACTAAATATCCCAAATCACACAGCTGACTTATACTTAAAAGATTGTGCTTTAAACCACATACCAAAAGTACATCATCAATGAAAGTAGATTGCTCATTACCTACTTTTCCAACAGCAATGATTTTACCTTTACCATCATCTCCAAAGGTCACAAAACCTCCATCATACTTATTTAGTTTGATGAAGTAGGTTGACCTTCCAGTCATGTGCCTTGAACATCCACTATCCATGTACCACATGTCCTTTTTGTTTTTGGATGCTAGGCAAATCTGCATGATGAGTTTCAAGTAGCCTTAGGTATCCAAATTAATTTGGATCCTTTGAAGTTAATCCATCTTGGTTGCCCAAGTGCATTGAAATCACAAACAACATTGTAGACTTTGTTTCCTACAACTCTCTTTTCAATGAAGCATTGTGCATATGAGTGACCAAATTTCTTGCAATTAACACAATGATTTTCTGGTGTGTGTTGCTGAAACTGATGTGAGTTATATTGCTTGAAATGATTGAAGCTTTGAAATTTTCTGGTTCTTGGAGGAGATGCATTTCTTTTGACAAACTGATTTTTAGTAAAGTTATTCCTCTTTGCAAAGGCATTTTCACCAGAATTTTTTTGAATATTTTTGCCTTTCGAGAATGAGGTTTTGTTGTAAAAAGTTGGTTTCTTGAAAGCAGCCTCATTTTTCAAAATATAACCCAAACCTGGCCGGTTTGAACTCGGTTCAGTTTTTGGTGAAGGGTCAGTTTCACTTATGTATACTTCATCAAATTTTTCTTCAATTGTTGGAGCATTTTCAATACCAGATTTGTTTGGTATGGTTTTGGTATTTGATGAAGAAGCCACAAACTTTATAGAGGAAATATTAGAAAATGCATCTTCCTTGGCTATGTAGCCTAAACCAGATTTTTCAAACAATGGTCTTTGACTTGCAAGTAATTTGTCCAAGTTACTAGAACCTTGAGCAAATTTTGCTAAGTCACCATTCAGCCTTTTAACCATATCATTTAATCTTTTATTTTCAGCAATTAACTCATGTGAAGGATCCACAATGTGCTTTCCTTTTAATTTTTCAAGTTCAGATTTTAGAAATCTGTTTTCTTCAATGATGTCTAAAGCACATTCAGTTTCCTTCACTTTTTCTTTTAAAAAGTCATTTTCAGCTCTTAACACATCTCTTTTAGATCTGCATTTATTGTATTTATCAAGCAGTTTTGATGTGTTTAAAGTGAGATAATCAATAATAACATGCAAATCCTCAATGGTCAAATCATAATAGTTTACCTCATCAAGATTGTTGTTTCCAGCCATGAAGCAGTCTTTGTCATCTCCTTCAGATTCTTCTTCTTCATTTGAGTCATTCTCAAGATCCTCCCAAGCTGCCATGAGTACTCTCTTCCTTTCCCTCTTGCCTTTGTCCTCCTTTTTGAGCTTTGGACAGTTTGATTTGAAGTGTCCAGCCTCCTTGCAATGATGGCATGTCACCTTGCTCAAGTCCATCTTTTGCTCCTTTGAACTTGAACCCTTGTATTTGCCCTTGCTTTTCATCATCCTTCTAAATCTCCTAGCAAAAAACAAAAGTTCGTCATCTGAAATACCATCACTAGACTCACTCTCTTTTGGTTCTATTTGTGACTTGAGGGCTATTCCCTTTTTCTTTGAGTCTGTGTTTGTGTGTGTGGCTTCATAGGCAAGGAGTTTTCCTCTCAGCTCATCATAGGTTATGGGACTTATGTTGTTACTCGATGCGTTAGGAGCATTTGTAGACAACAGATGATGGTAATGCATGATCGTATACTGCCCTACATAGATTGTGCCAATTTACTGCATGTTACAAGGTTGAATAATTATTAGTTCAAGTTTAACAAGTCGTTGATCAGTGCATTCATGGAGCGATGACATCTTGAAACTCATACGTTCTATATGCCGTTTGGGGAGTGCACGATAACACTGCAGGATTTGGCATACCAGTTTGGCCTCCCTATTAATGGACATGCAGTGAGCAGGTGTCTGAGCAATTTTGAGCCGTTGATGGAAGGGAGGAAGCCTGTCTGGGTGTGATTTGGAGAGTTATTCGGTGACCTTCTACCAGATGATTGTATTGATGACTTCATGGTTTCTTTTTCCTGGTTCCAGAACAAGTTTAGAGACTTGCCCGCCAATGCATCGGAGGCAACGGTACAGATCTATGCACGAGATTACATTATGATGTTGTTGTCTATGGCGCTCTTTGCAGACAAGTCTAGTGCCAGGGTTCATTTGCGGTGGCTTCCGTATGTTGCGGACCTTGGCGGGCTCCGCAAGTATAACTGCTTGCGATCCGTCGATATCTCTGTTGTTATACATGTGTGCGGTCCGTTGTACTTTCTAACTTCTGAGTAGCCTTTCTTCTGCCGCATAGTCACACGTATTAGCCAGTTATATCCATTTCCAAACTGCACACACTTTCCATGATACTTCAGTTGGTCGGAATCAAACACTTTATATTCTACACCACACGAATATTATAACTCTTAACTGTCAGTACAGCTTTCTTTTTGGTTTCGAACCATTGCCCGATTTCAAACTCGTCCATGCCAATCATACTAGGCCTGTCTCCGTGAATAGTAAGGTGCTGCTGATCTGGAAATGCAGGTTGGTTCAGTGCATCAAGGTCCAAAATTGAAAAGTGTCGAGGGTATTGCTGTGTTTAACTGCTTGTATGGGTTTGTACTCCTCCAGCATGTGTGGTGTCTTCTTCGCCATCGCTTTCATCACCAATAATTGGTGGCTCCGAATCCGACCCATCATCGCCTATTACCTCCGCAAATGGATCTCTCTCTCTTACCTCCATGAATACCGGTGCACCGTCTACTACAGGTGCTGCTCCCATTGCAACTGCGAGCTCTCCAAAGATTCGCCCATCACCCAAGTCATCTGTCGGGATGGGCAAATCAGCCGTAAATGATGATGATGAAACAAAGGGAGTCACCGGTTGCCTAGCTGGAATTAGGGCTGGAAGTGAGCCAAGCTGAGCTGAGTTAGACCAAGCTCAAGCTCGGCTCACAAAAATTGAGCTTGGCTCACGCCTCGACTCATTAACAATCGAGCCTATTTCTTAAGCTCAAGCTCGACTCACCGAAAGCTCACGAGTTGGCTCGAGCTCACGAGCTGACTCAAATAATAGAAATATAAATACATAATCTATAATTCTATATCAATAAATTATAATATATATTTTTTAAAAAATATTTAAAAAGATCAATTTTATATATTGTTATCTATCAATAAATTATAAATTTTTTATTTATGTCCTATATCAAAATTATATGTAAAAAATAAATATAAAATTTTAAATAATTAAGATCATTAATATATATATATATAATCGAGTCAGCTCACGAGCTAATGAACTGAGCTTATCCAAGCTCAAGCTCGGCTCATTTAATTTATGAGCTCAATTCCAAACTCAAGCTTGGCTCACTAGCTCACGAGCTTAGCTTATTGAGCTATTAACGAGTCGAGCTCGAGCTAGTCCATGAGCTGGCTTGACTCACTTCCAACCCTAGCTGGAATGGCGTTAGAACTCCCTTCTATGACAGTAGTGAGTGGATTCGGAGCGGATCCACTATAGCTACCTTCTACATCAACCATTCTGGCGAACAACTCCATAACGCTTAAGTCGAAAAATCTTAATTGGCTGTGAAATATAACTCGCATATCATTGTCGCCAAGCATCTCGTACTTTCCAAAACTTAAGATAACATTGGCTCAATGAGATAGGAATTCGAAAAAATAATTGTTTCACACGTTTCTTTTCACATTTTTCTGCCTTCTGTAATCTACTATTCTGTAATTTCATCAAAGTCGTTGACGGATTTACAAATACATCAATATGCTTTTTATTAGAAAACGTGACACTCTCACTTGTGTTTTCATCAATCTTTTCTCATTGATGAACTAACAAAAATATAGTTTCATTCATCTCTCTCAAAACTCAACAAACTTCAAATGTACTTCGTTTGACACCACACTCGTTTATTTATAGAAAATTTATCATCATAAATTGTTCTAGCCTTCTTAGGGTTACTAATTTTAATGGTAAATCGTTGCTAGATTTTGAGGGTTACTGAAATTGAGCATAAATCGCTCTAAGGTGGTTAGGGTTATGGACTGTATGTAAATCGTGCCACCTAGATGTGTGTCAACTTCAAAACATGTTAGAACCACTAGGTTATGACGATTTATAGTCAGCTTGTAACCCTAGATAGCTTAGCACGATTTACTCCTAATTTTTTAAGCTATACATGCATAAATTGTCTTTGGATGACATGCATAATTAACATATTATATAACCCACATGCTCTTAAAATAATTTATATAATATTAAAAAGAGGTTAAATATATTTTAAAATTTGTTTTAGAAAAATCTAGTAAATTTAACTTCAATTTCATTTATTTAAGTAAAAAATCCTTTGATTTGCTTAGATATTATTCAGTATTGTATTAGAAGTATAAACATTTTGAAAACATAATTAATGGTAGTATGCATCAGGCACGTGTATATATAGTTATAATTTGTTCTTTGGGTTCAATTTAGACCAGCTTTACAAACAAGATATTTCAAATACTTATTATAAGATGACTAAACACCATGTTAATGGTCATATAAACCTAGCTATTCATCTATTACTGTGTAAATGTTTTCAAAATTTTGTGCTTTTTCTTATTGAATTTATATCTTGTATACTTATGTCATGTTACAGCATTGGTACAGAGCATATGAGACTTGCATGTTCAGTTCTCATTAAAGCTTGTGACGAGAAGAATAAAAAAAGGTACATTTTCGCTCTTCGTCACAATTTAGTGTGTATATATATTATACAGTTATATTAGGTGTACAATAAAATTAATCATTAATATAAAATATATGATAAAATATAAAATATATATTAAAAATAAATTAAACATTATAAGTATATAGTGATTAATTTTAGTGTACATGATGTATTTTTATTTTGCTAAAGATCATGCATAAAGCCTTTTGTAATAACATGATAAATAAAATAGTGGTTTACATATATAATTTTAAAATAATTTAATTTTAATGTATTTTAATTTTTCAGTTTTACTCAAAGTCTACTCTGGCTTAAACGTGAATTTAGCAATACTAAGAATAAATTGACGTCTATTATTCAGGTATATTAAATTATTTATTTATTTAAACATGAATTTAATGCTTTGTTTTTTTGTGTTCATTTAACTTTTTAAAAAGAGAATAAATCGTCTTGTATATATTTTTCTGTATGTCTTATATATGATATTTGTCTTAACTATCAAACCTAGCTTATGTACATATATTGTTGTGCTGTTTTAACATGCTTCAGTTACTCTAAATTACAGATGGAGAAAAGGATTAGAAGACTTAAAGAAAAGAGATTAAGATCACTAAACTAGAGTTTATGTGCAGTTGACTAATGTTAAGTTCTCCTCTTTTTGAATCACATGAATTCTGGTTTTGAGAAGCTTACTGGTTTGAGTGTCTGATTTATTTGAATCATTGGATGAGCTCAAAGAAATATGATCCTTTCTTTGCTATTTATTTTTTCTTTGGATATGTGTGTTAGTAACTTTTTCATATGATTGTAGTTGTGTTGCAAATATACAAAACTAAACGAAGGAGAATATTTGATTACAGAGCCGCATAGAGTCATAAGTTGAGTTAATGTTTAATTGAATATAACATTACTCTAACTATCTCAGTTTGTGAAAACTCATTCATCTACTTAAATATATTTCGTGAATTCAAATTTTGTTCCATATATAATAATTTATTAGTCAATAATTTATTAATTTTAATAAGTCAGATTAAAAAATATGATAAAAAATAAAAAAATATTTAATAGAAATGTGCACTCACTTTAGTGCATTATCAAATTTACGTTTGTTGTTGCCGATTTTTTTTAATAAAAGAAATTCTGATTTAATAGGGCAAACTCCACCATATACGAATTAAATTCAACTCAAAATTATGCATTTGCAAGTATATATAATATTTATTAAATTTAACATGGTCATATATTTTTTGTAAATCTACAAAATTATATATAGAAATTATATCCATACACAGCTTGATTCGATTTATGCTAATTTATTTTAGATTAATTTAGAGCCTGATTTAATTTAAATTTTTAAAATATAGCCAAAGAAATATTAGAATTAAATTAGGTCTAAAAAAACTTGAGTGGATTCGGCCCATGTATATTTATCTTTTTTTTTTTTATTATTTTAAATTAGAAGTGAGACTCCAAAACTTTTAGATGAGGATGGAAAGACTATACTATTTGAACTATAGCTACATTTTTTGAGTTAAACCCTAAAATAGTCTCTAAGATTGTCGTCGTGAACTAAAATCGTCCCTAAAATTCCAATTGCCCTAATTACGTCATTGAGATTGACAAAAGTGCATCATATTAGTCCATAACCCATTTTCCATTAACGACATGATAACATGACTTGATGACGTGGGCTGTTAATGACACGTGTCACTCCATGGTTTAACCACGTGTAATGGTAAGATTATGTGGTGACCAGTGACACGTGGCATGCTGATGTGGATGGTTGTGCCATGTGTCACAATGCTATTTGGTCACGTGTTCGTTTGTACCACGTGTCACAATATTCGTCCACGTGTCGTCTATTATGTCATCGTTATAGATGCACCAAATTAGTCCCTCACTTTACATTAAGTGACTCATTTTAGTGTTTGAAATTGAATGTCGTGAACCAAACTAGTCCCTTCACCAGTTTTTTCTCATTTTTTTAAATTTAAAATTTTCAATATCTTAGATGCACTAATTTCAATTCTATTTTTTCATATATCATTTAAATACAAGTGCTTTCATAAAAAAATTTAAGATTTTAGTTTTAATTATATAATTTTTTCTGTAATTATTTAACATTGGTATATTTTGTAATATATAAGCATGTTATTATAAAAAAGAATTATATGATTGATTAGACACATTTTTTCATTAAAAGATATGAGTTTTTAACAAGAAATCAAGATTTAAAATAAATATTTTTTTTGTTCTTATGAAATACATGTTTCCGTTGTGTGTAAATGGATTAGACCGAAGGCACTTCAAACACCCTCACTATCATTTCTGACCTTTTCAATCTAGACGAAAGAGGTCGGAAATGGTAGTGAGGGCGCTTGGAATGCCTTCACGTCAACTCCAAAACTGTGGTTAGAAGTATCCGCAAGAGAAAAAATATTTTATAAAAGCATTGAAAGAGGTCGGAGATGGTAGTGAAAGTGTTTGAAATGCCTTCACATCAACTCCAAGACGGCGGTTAGGGGTATCTGCAAGAGAAAAAATATTTTATAAAAACACTTGTATTTGAATAACGTGTGAAAAAATAAAATTGAAATTAATGCATTTAAAGATATTGAGAATTTGAAATTTATAGAAAAAAAAGGAGAAAAAATGGTAAAGGAACTAGTTTGGTGCACGACATTCAATTTTAGGGACTGTTGCGACAGGTGACACAAATAGACATGTGGTCAAATAGCATTGTGACACGTGGCACAACCATCCACATCAGCATGCCACGTGTCATTGGTCACCACATCATCATATCATTACACGTGACTAAACTATGGAGTGACACGTGTCTCTAATATTTCACGTCATCAAGCCATATCATCACGTCGTTAATGGAAACGGGTTAGGGACTAACATAGTGCACTTTTATCAATTTCTAAAACATAATTGGTGTAATTAAAATCTCAAAGACGATTTTAGTGAACGATGTCATTGTTAAAGACTATTTTAGAGTTTAACTCACATTTTTCGTCTCAACTATATAATTCATAGTTTCATACAACTGAATTTGGGTCGACAAACCCAAGCCTAAGATTTTATTTCTATTTTTATATTTTTCAGTTTTTGGTTCTCTCTGTTTTTTTTTTAATTTTTAAATCCATCAACTAAAATACAAAAATAGCTTCTTATAAGGGCCCACATTACGGCCTTGCAAGGCCCAACCCCAAACGCAGCAGCCATCTCTTGTACACTGGTCATTCATTTCTCTTGCTCCTCCACGCGACGGTAACAGCCACAGCTCCGACGACATTGCACCACTCATCTCCAACGACTCACTAACTCTGAGCTCCGAAGAATTCGCATTTTCCAACACCATACAGCCACCATGGATGGTATTCCAGCTCATCTCACTCACTTCATGATTTCTTCTGTGTTCGAAGTTTCTTTTGATTCAACTCGGTTGAGCTCGGAAGTAGTTCATAGTGTTCTGTTAATTTTCGATTTAGCTTCGTATAAACGTGGGGAAAGTTTCAAATTTTCATGTATTATAGCGAGAGAGTTTCATGATAAACATGTATATGTGTGTTTCAGTTGATTCACAGCCAACTATGGAAGAAACGATTCTGGTGGGCGATGACCTGATGATGGGTCCACCGTCACCTGTTGTGCCACCTGAAATCGCATCCCATGTTCTCCGCGGTGTTGATTTGTGTGATGGAATCCTCAAGAACCTGTTTTTGTGTAAGCTTTCTTCTTTGCATGTTACTTGCTTGATTAAATGTCTATAAGCTTTTTGTGTTTCGCTTCATTTGTTGTAACTTAGACTGGAAGATAAAGCACTTAGGCAATGAATGCAGTGGTAATTAAGAAGAATTATAAAGTATGTGTAACTTAGGACCATCAGCTTGCGATTTTATGGGACTAAAGTGTGGTTAAAATGTGTATCAATATTGCCTCCATTATTAATATCTATTGGGTCTGAAGAAACTGGAGGGGCAATGATCTTAAAATTAAATAAGTTCCAAGCAACTGATAAATCCTCATGGTTTGTGTTGTTTGTCCCCTACGGTTAGTATTAGATGCCTGTTAAAACGTTGTCTTTTCTGGATATTTGATAAGCTTCATTTGAAACTTGTTAGGCTTGCAAATCAATGACATTGAACCATTCTGCCAGGATGAGCTTGCTCTTTATAAACAATGTGCTGAAAGAAGGGTGATACGATTGCCATATATTACAGATATATTTTTCTTTGTTCTTCCATCCTTCTTTTCCATCTTACACCCAACTCATACTGTCATTATTGCGGATGGAGTTCTGGGAAGTGCATTTAATTGTTAATGTATCTTCTTTCTTTTTTCTCGTTGGGTAAAAAAATGCAGGACAAGGAGATTAGGAATCGTCTTCAAGAAAGTGAGCGGAAATTGGGCTCATCAATGCCTTTCGATGAAGCCAAGGAGAGAGTTACCCAGCTTGAGAAAGAAGTTACGTCATTGGATAGGTACATTAAAGAGTAGTCACCAATCTAAGGACCTTGGTTTCATGCATTTGCATAAATTAGACTCTATATAGTTGTATTAAAGCTACAATCATTAGTGTCTATTGGTTGCATTTTAATCGGCCATGTTTATCTTTCTTTCTCTGTCATTGAGCATTCAAAATAAATATTGGATGCATGATTTTACGAATACAATGTAGAAATTCTCGATGTATCAGTTTCTTATATTCTTGTATTTCATGCATAGGCGCCTCATTCTTGCTAGTGGAGTTGAAGGCATGGAAGGTTTTCGCCAAAGATGGAGTTTACATGGCCGCTTAACTGATACCAAGTAATGTTTGTCATCCATTATTGTTGTTTTGTCAATTATAGCTTGTTTGCCATTTTTAAGTTATTTGATTAAGATTATGACTTGGTTATTGAATTTATGGTTTACGATTACGCTTACGCTTCTCAATTTATAGAAAAACTCATTTTAGAAGATTCCATTTCCAAACATAAATGATTCTTTGTAAGTACATTTTTTAATTTCAACTTCTTCATATCTTCAACAAATTATTTCTAATCAATCTGATTATATGAGTATTTAATCTAGTGGCCTCTGCCTTTGCCATTGCTAAACTTGTGGAGCTAATAGCCAATAAGATTATTTGATAAGTTTATCACTCAGACGTCAGTGCCATCATCTTCAGTTCGTGTTGCTTCTTGTTACTTTTCAATTATGTGCTTGCTTGGTTTTACTTGTTCATTTTATTTTGTTATGTACGGATTTGATGCAGGAAAAGGTTGGAGTCCTTAAAGCAGGGCATAGATAGCAGAAAATAAGGATGGTCCATTAGGGAATCAGCAACAGAAATTTGGTTCCTAGATGAAGGTTGAACCTGCATTATGGTGGCACCTTGTTATATGCATCCATCCAAATCTTTTAGAAATATGGTATTCCTATTTTTGTTGTCATAGATTTAACGATGTATGTATTTTGGTGCCCTCAATAGTCAACATTTTCATTCTACCTGTGCTCCCTCTACTTTCTAAGGAAATAGTCACATTATATCTAATGCGATCAACTTAGAACTCTGCTATATATTTGTTAGGTTTGTAGCAAAGATATCATTTCCTTCTGACAGGATTTCAGAAATGCATGATTTTAGGCTATAGTTAGTTTAGCTTTTAACCATTACAGATTTTATTTTATTTTCAAATTGACATCATTCAAAATTACTGTAGTTTGATATGTGCGAGAAGACACTAGACAATGTATAGCTTCGCTCTTCCGGTTGAATGAATACTAGTCTTGCGAGTAATTTAGATTAGTCTGTGATCTCCACTTTATCATACATTGATCTCTGAATTTGTGAAAAAATTTACGTAACGAAAAGTCAAACCTCCTAACTTTTAATTCCAGCATTGTTAGATGTTGCGGTTTGGATTGGCTTTGGAAAAGTTTAGATCCTAACTACTAGCTTGAAAGAAATTGAAGAATTCTGTGCTTGCCTTCTAATCAGTTTTATGTCAAAAGCTGCTGTACGTGGCATATACATTGCATTTCTTTTGGTTTGGTTGAGAGTGAACACACGCAACAAGGATCCCCAAAATTCCCTTTGAACTCTGTTTCTGTTCATGTCCTGAACTTCTGTTTCACAGTAAACATTCTACACAATCAATTTGGTCACTGATGTGGCCCTTATACCTGTTATTCAACAAGATTCTTAAAACAGAAGACGAAAGAGAATTGAAAGGAGATAATTTGAGTGCCATAGATCCCTACTTGTTTCAGCATTCACCAAGTAACAATAACGTAGAGTCCCATCTTCCCTCCTTATGCCGCTCGCGCTTTGTTGATGTAAGTGCATGTGATTCTGGCTAATATCTTTTTCTTTATCTATCAGACTGCTATTATTTTACCGTTGATTTTGTATGCTAATCGTGCTTATAGGTACCACATGTAAACCAAATATATACATGGGATTGTGGCCTTGCTTGTGCCTCGATGGTTTTGAAAACTATTGGTGTCAACGACCGTGATATTCAAGCACTGGCTGAGCTATGCTGCACTAATAGGTCTTTCCCACTATAAGAAGCTTGAAACTCCTAGTTGCTATGTTATATGAAATGCTTGTAGTCCTAGATGACATATAAACATGAGTATGTCTACTGAAGGAAGTAACATTGTGATTTTTTAACAGGGTAAACTGTCTATGGTAGGCACACACAACTATATGTTGGACTCACTATATTCAACACAAAGTTGAGAGTGTGCACCATAGGATTATGCCTATACAAGTACCTTTCTAGTCTTCCTCTCCTTCCCTTTGCTCTGTCCCATTGAAAATCTTAGAATGTTAATCAGGTGCAAGATTTCTTAGTATATTCACATTATCTTTTGGACCAACCTGTGACCAAATGGTCTATGCCTAGATACATACATTTTCTAGACTAGATACATAGAAAAAGAAAAATTGTATTTCATTTTTGTGTCGGGTTCTGTTATTCAAAATTGAAGTTTCCATTTGCTGATAATCATACTAAAACTAAATGCCTTTCCTTTGAACATTGTTTCTGCAGTGTCTGGACAGTTGATTTGGCATATTTGTTGCAGAAGTTTTTTGTTGCATTTTCCTATTTCACTGTAACATTTGGTGCAAACCCAAACTTTTCTGTTGAATCCTTTTACAAGGTGATTCTCTGGCTCAATAAAGTAGTTACATGCTCTTTATTTTGAATAAATCCCAGCTTATGAATAGTTTTCCAAATATCAGTTTAAGTTTCCAGAGATTCACTTGATCCTGGAGTGATTTTTTTTTTTGGCCCTCCTGCGGTAACTCCTGGACTAATTACTTCTATTTGAGGACCACTTGTTATAATCTTTCCAAAAGCATGTTGATATTCCAAAAATTTCAGGGACAAATAATGAGCTTTTATCCTAATTTTATCTTTGTACACTTAAGTCTTTGTAGTAAGATGAATCTAAGAGATGAGTTTTTCTTTGATAGTGATTTGGATGAGTTAAAATATACTAGTACTACAATAAATTTATCAAAGCTTATATTGTCTTGAAGTACACCATTGATTGCTATATAGTTAAGTTTGACAGCAAGGTGGATTTGTTTTGCCTAAAATGTTTCCACGCTTGGCTAAATGCCTCTTTGAAACTTGTGATAAATGTTGTGTAGGAGGAATTGCCTAATAATCTAGTCAGACTAGATATGCTATTTCAAAAGGCAGTGGAGTCTGGAATTGGCATACAGGTCTGTTGTGAGTGTTGTCCTTGTCTTTACTGGTTCCCTTCAGTTTTGGTTTTAAGAGAATTTCTGTGATTCACTCCTATTGGAGAAGAAAAGAAGTTTTAGGATCATTTATTTCTATTAATGGGTTATTGTTATACTTAGATTTTAGGGCAAAAAACCAGAATAAACCAAGGGAAGTTGAAAATTACTTAAATAAGCCAAACTGAAATTCGTTTCTGCAATGAGCCAAACCCTATATTTATATAATTCGAACCAGTGTGGTTCGAACTCAATTCATTAGTAATTCGAACCAGAGTGGTTCGAATTATGAAGAGGGAAATTCATTCAAGTAAATCGAACCAGGGTGGTTCGAATTACTTGGGAGGAAAACGTATCACATAATTCGAACCACACTGGTTCGAATTATATAGGGAGAAGCTGCATCAAGTAATTCGAACCAGGCTGGTTCGAATTACACAAATTGAATTCGAACCAGTCCGATTCGAATTAGTGGTAGACAGTGCAGTATATATATGGTTCTAAACGTGAGTTGCTCTCATAGAGGGTGTAATATGGCTAGTGAGGAGAGTTTTGGGGTTTTGGTTCACCATAGAGGATCCATTAAGAGAAAAACTCGCTCCGGTGTGAAGTTCACAGATAAGGATCCTCTCTGTATCGTCGTGAAACCAACGACGAGCTATGATGATCTTGTTAGATCTGTGCTGATGAAACTCGGTCTGGAAGGTGCGAAGCGAGTGAAGAAGTTTTTCTATCGCATTCCAATCACTGTCTTGCAGGATACGGTGAAGTATGATTGCTTCACGATTGGTAGTGATGAGGACCTGCAAGTCATGTTTCTATGTCGGAGGCAGTTTCCCGTGGTTAGGACACCAGAGTTGTTGGCAAAGTTGGTTGATGTGGTATCCAGCTCAGGGGGTTCGAACCGGAATGCCACCACTGAAGCAGCGGCAGCCGGTTCGAGTTCAAGGCCTGCCGTTGCTTCTTCGTCCGTCCCTGTGTACGAGCCAGCGGTCGAACCAGTCGCCTCCCCGTCTTTTGCTGTTGATCTGAATGATGGAGTAGGCGACGTGGTAGGATCAGTTGATATTCTGCCGAACGCTTTACAGGGAGTTCCACCGGTTGGCGTCGGTGACGGAGTGTTGGGTGATGTAGAGGAGGACGACGTCGAGCCGGATATGATTGAGGATGACAGCGGCGACGAGGTTGGAGCGACTGAGCCTGCTTTGGTAGTCGGTGGTTCTAGTTCTGGCACACAGCAGTATCCACCACATTTTTCCTCTTTGGACCTAGATGCCATGAGGCAAGAGGGTGTTTCAGGGCACTCTGTTGGATTCGGAGCTAGAGATGCTGAAGGGACTGCTGGTTTGACAGAGTTCCAGGTTGGTCAGCAATTTCAGGATAAAGACGAGGCCCTGTTAAGTGTGAAGACTTACAGCATCCGGCGAGGGGTACAGTACAAGGTTGTGGAGTCTGATCATCGCCGTTATGTGGGCAAGTGTTCTGAGTTTGGGAATGGGTGCACATGGTTGATTCGACTGAGTCTGCGGAAGCGCAAGGGCATTTGGGAGGTCAAGCGGTACAATGGACCTCACACTTGTCTTGCGACCTCCATCTCGAGTGACCACAGGAGCTTGGATTATCATGTGATTTCCGCGTTCGTTATGCCAATGGTTAGGGCCGATGCATCCGTCAGCATCAAGGTGCTCCTAAATGCCACGGCAGCACACTTCGGGTTTAGGCTGACTTACAGGAGGGTCTGGATGGCGAAGCAGAAGGCAATTGCCCTCGTATATGGTGACTGGGATGAGTCATACAACGAGCTCCCCAGGTGGGTTTTGGGAGTCCAATTGACGATGCCCGGTACTGTTGCAATCCTACGGACGAGCCCCGTTCGAGTTAGTGGACAAGTAGACGAGTCTCAAGCTTTTTTTCACAGACTTTTCTGGACGTTTCCACCGCTCATCCAGGCATTTCGCCATTGCAAGCCTTTAGTTAGCATTGATGGGACCCATCTGTATGGGAAGTACGGGGGTATTTTGCTCATCGCGATTGCACAGGACGGGAACTCCAACATTCTACCCGTTGCATTCGCACTAGTAGAAGGTGAGAATGCAGAGTCTTGGTCATTCTTTCTCTCCCACCTTAGACAGCACGTGACACCGCAGCCCGGTCTTCTGGTTATATCGGACAGGCATAACGGCATAAAGGCTGCGCTTGAGGCTCCGGACGGGGGTTGGTTACCTCCATCTGCATACCGTGCATTCTGCATTCGACACGTAGCGGCTAATTTTGCCCTTACCTTCAAGGGCAAGGATGCACGTAGGCTTCTAGTGAATGCCGCATATGCCAAGACCGAGGTTGAGTTTGATTACTGGTTTGATATTCTTCGGTCTGAAGACCCGGCGATGTGTGAGTGGGCGAACCGGATTGATTATTCCTTATGGACTCAGCATCGTGACGAGGGACGGAGATTCGGTCACATGACGACGAATATCTCGGAGTGTGTGAACTCAATCCTAAAGGGTGTCAGAAACCTCCCTGTTTGCTCTTTGGTGAAGGCAACATATGGAAGGCTTGCGGAACTCTTTGTTCGCAAGGGTAGAGAGGCTGAGGCCCAGATGGGAACCGGACAGCAATTCAGTCAGTACTTGGTGAAGTGTATAGAGGCCAACTTGAAGAATTCGAGGTGCTTCACGGTGACTTTGTATGACCGGGATAACTCCGAGTTCACCGTAGCCGAGACCACCCCGACGGGCTCTTTCTCATTAGGTACCTACAGAGTATCGCTTGCATCCAGGACCTGTGACTGCGGGTACTTCCAGGCACTTCATTTCCCGTGCCAGCACGCACTTGCATGTTGCGCCTACTCACGGGTTACCTGGTCCTCTTATGTTCACAGCGTGTATCAGATTAGTTCAGTGTTCCGTGTGTACCAGATGGGATTCACACCGCCGATACTGGAGGGATTCTGGCCACCTTACGACGGGCCAACCGTGATCCCGGACCCTGCCAAGAGGCGGGCAAGAGAGGGTCGTCCGAGATCCACTAGGATACGGACGAACATGGACGAGGCAGATCCGAATCGGCCAAAGAGGTGTGGCCTTTGTCGCCAACCCGGACACACCCGCAGGAGTTGCCCACAGCTTGGAGGACCGTCTCACACGGGGGGCCAGTAGTAGCGATCTTGTTATTGTTAGTGTTCATTGATTTTATTTTTCCTGTTACTTGTTATTTAAGATGATTTGTGTTATCTGTTTATCCTTTTACCTTCTAGTAATGAAAAAGTTGCATCTGAATTTGAATTTGGTTAGAAATCCCATGACTGCAAAAGTTGATAACTACAGTGTTATATGATTCAATGATAATACATAGTCACTAATCCATTAGGTAAATAACAGATTTTTAAGTACAATAAAATGAGCAAACAACAAGGAAAAATAGCTCTAAAGTAAATCATCTAAAATACATGAGTGAACCCTAACGTCCAAAATACATGAAATGTAAATCATCTAAACAAGTGGGAGCCTGTCCCACAACGACGGGGAACCTGTGGCCTCTGACCTCTGCGGATGAACGGCTCCTCATCCTCTATCTCATCTGCGTCCTCATGCGGGGTAGGCTGTGCGGGTGGCGTAAAATGGAGTGGTGCGGCAGACGGCCCGGCGACAGACTGTGATGCAGCGGTGTAAGCGGAATGTGGGGTACCTCCCAAAGCAAACTGGTCACCAACAGGAGTCGTAGCAGGCTCGTTCAGATCAACATCTAAGGGTGCCTGCGTGGCAGGGGTCTGTGGACGCCTCCTGCCCGGCTCGTCCTCCTGCATGATAGCCGAAATCTCCGCCAGAAACCGTGGACTGCCGAAGTCCGGATCGAGCGTATCTGCCCCAAGGAAGTCCTGCCACTGTGATCCGGGAATAACCCATGGAGTACCGTCCTGCTGAGGCTGGTCGTCGGTGGGTACTCCAACAAAGTAATGTCCAAAAGGACCGGACCCAAGTCCAGCGTCACTAGGCTCAACCCCGTCACCCATCCCGGAGCCATACCACTCACCTCCGTGAACCCCATCCTGGGTACTACCACCAGCAACTGAGGCCGCCCCTGCACCATCCCCGCCCTCAGGACCATGCTGATCATCGTCATCTCCTGAGGGTCAGGTGCAGCGGCATGAACCGCAGCACGCCCTCTACCTCTGCCAGGATGATGTCGTCGTCGACCCCTAGCGGGGCCGGCCTCGTCGCCAGCCTCCATAGCACGCTCAAGCCAACCCCAGTCACGCTGGCTACGACGTGTGCCCACGCGAGCTCTCCTATCAACCCGCCTCCTATCCGGCACGTCGTCAGGCCGATCCATCTCAGGTACTTGCCCAGCTCCCCGCTGTGAGGCCTCAACAGGAATAGCAGCGGCTCTCGGATCGCCCAACTGCGGATCCGGAGACAAAAACCTCTTCCCGTGCTGACTCCACCAATCCAAGAACAGATGCGACGGACCAGGGTCAGCAACAACATCGAATCTCAGCACGCTCTCCGTACGGTCCTCCCAATACTGATGCCACTTCTGCAAATGGGACGGGAACCATCGATCGCCGCCTCTGCCTTCCTTCAACATCAGAAAGTCGATGTTTAGGGCGGCCTGTGGACGGGGCTGCACCCCTCCAAACTGCGGAAGAACTCTGTTTACCTGATGCCACTCTATGACGGCAAAGTAGATAAGCGATGTAACAGACCGCCACAGCACCATATGTCGAGGCTCCAAAACCTCGGGATGCACGACCTGAAGTACGTCAGGGCTACTGTACGGCATCCAGATAAACTGCACGCAGAACGATACAATGTCAGGGCAACTCGTGATGCCAACTCGTAAATTGTGGTTAAATAAAAAAACTTATTAAGTTACATACTGACCTCTCTATCCTGCAACCGGTCTATCCATAGCCTCCACGTCTGAACTCTAGGACCCTTCTCGCTACTGGAAGGGATGTAACCTGACCACCTGCAACATGCACATGTGTTACCGCTACTTATATGTGTGCTTAGGGTATCCAATAGTAAATTGAAATAGACAAAGATTAGGGAAGTACCTCGAGGCCAGTGGCCAGCTGAACGTCTCAAATCCTGCAGGCCTAAACCGAGGAAATCGCCAGAAAATCCATGACTGAAGTAGCTGAAGTGGGCCCGCTAGCTTGATAACATTTCTGTTCGCCACACGGCACATGCACCGGTACAACCATGCCAGTGCTGCAGAACCCCAGCTGTAGGTCCCCATCTCCTCCAGCCTAGCTACAAACGGAAGCCATCTGATGTGAACGCGGTTGCCCGACTTGTCCGCAAAAAGCTGCGTGCCCAACAACATCATGATGTACGCACGGGCATAACGACGCACAGTATCCTCATCAGCTCCCTCCGGGCACTCACCAAACGTCTCCTGAAACCAGCTGCAGTTTACCGCGTACTTCTGAACCTGGCTAGGAGGAGGTACCACTCCAAACAACTCCTCGAACCAAACCCAGGCTGGACGGCCACCCTCGATGTATATATGGAACTCTGATAGGCAGCCGCTGACGTAACGCCCGTCCACTGGCAAACCCAGCTGGTATGCCACGTCCTGCAGTGTGATAGTGCACTCTCCGAACGGCATATGAAACGTGTGAGTCTCCGGACGCCATCGCTCAACAAACGCACTCACAAGGGCCTCGTCCAACCGGAACCATCTATCGTTCAACCTTGCAAGATGGTAAAGACCAGCCATCTGCAGGTACGGAACGTATCTGTCATCCAGGACCATGCCCTGCTGCCGCCGCATGCTCCTGATGCATCGCTGAGGCTGCGGAAGAAATGAACCGCATTCTTAGAACCAACTTAATTACCGGTGACAAACATAATCAACACGATAATTGATAAACCAAAAAATCTTACTATGTATAGCCGCTTAAAAATACCAAGAACGAGAACCATATGCATAAGAAACTTAAATTAGAAACCCCCATAGGCTACTGACATGAAAGATCTAACATTATAAAACCACAACTAAACCGCTTACATAAACCACTAACGTAAACCGTTAACGTAAACCGCTTACATAAACCACATACATAAACCAGTAACATAATCCACTAACATAAACCACTAACATAAACCACTAAGATAAACCACCAACATAAACCACTAACAAAAACCACTAACGTAAACCGTTAACGTAAACCGCTTACATAAACCACATACATAAACCACTAACATAAACCACTAACATAAACCACTAACATAAACCACTAAGATAAACCACTAACATAAACCACCAACATAAACCGCTAACAAAAACCACAAACGTAAACCGTTAACGTAAACCGCTTACATAAACCACATACCTAAACCACTAAGATAAACCACTAACATAAACCACTAAGATAAACCACTAAGATAAACCACCAACATAAATCACTTACAAAAACCACTAACATAAACCATTTACAGAAATCACTAACATAAACCACTAAAATAAACCACCAACTAAACCAATATCTTACTCGCATGCCAAACCACAAACTCACATGTACCGGTAAAACAAAGTTATTTCCGTACTAACCTCTTCGTTGATGACCCCAGCTATATGGGCGACTCCGTCCAAGCGATATAACCGCGCCGGATCGTCTCCCATGAGCAGAATATTGCGTTCAGGTCTTTCGCGGAGAGAATCTGGGTCGTTTTCTCTGAGATTTGGTGGGGCAGGGGAAGGTGAGAATGGTTCGAATGAGGCTGATTCGAACTCCTTATATAGCCCATTCCCTAGTAATTCGAACCAGGGTGGTTCGAATTACTAACAACCTTGCTTAAGCGTAATTCGAACCAGGGTGGTTCGAATTACATGAAGAACACATTTCCCCCTAATTCGAACTGGAGTGGTTCGAATTACTTGCATAGGTAGTTCGAACCAGTCTGGTTCGATTTACATTCAATTTTTTCTTCGAAATTCGAACTGGTCTGGTTCGAATTATTTGAGGATGAAGTTCCAACTACCCTGGTTCGAATTACATAAAAATATGATCTGGCTCATTGCTGTATCGATTTTCATTTTGGCTCATATAGGTAAATTTGGATTGATGTTGGCTTATTATAGTGTTTTGCCCTAGATTTTAACAAGAACTAATTGAATGGTGGGAAATTAGTTGCACTTTTAATAAGAATAGGAAAATGAAAGTGGTGTTTTTATCACAAAAAAAAACAATAAAAAATAAAGTTGTGTGTAATGCCAGATTTGTTGGACTTGAGGAAACTAACAACTAGATACATTTTATTCACTAGCAACTTTGTCATTTATTTATAATATTTAGTGAGCAAACCTTTCCATCGTTTTGCAGTGTAGATCAATTAGTGGAAGAGAGATATCCATTCTCATATTGTCAGGTAAATATATTGCTATTGCATTAGTTGACCAAAGCAAATTGAGGTACAGGTTTCTTCTTATATGTTCTGTTCTTTTTTGGCTTCAATACTTAATTGATGATAGCTTTTCAACATTGACATACTCCACGTTCTTACCAACTTTTTACATAGTGCCTGTGGTAAACCAAGTTTATTCATTTGATACCATCCTTTTTAGAAGAAATTTGTCACTCCAATTGCATTATAACACGTTTTTTGTTTATAACTTCTTCCTTGATCATGTCATTATTCTCGCTGGAAAAGTGCAATTCAATCTGCTTCTGAAAAGTTTCTGTTTTAGTCATGTATTGCAAGATGATGTTCATGTTCCTGAAGTTTCCAGCAATAACCCTGGCTATACTGGTGAGCACTGAAATTTCAGCTTTGCATTACTTGTGTGCATTTTCAATGTATTGTTTCTGTTGAAGTTGCCAGCGTACGTGTCTCCTACACATGTAACTAGCATTTATTTTATTTAAATATTTAACATCTTCAGTGTTTAGTTATCTTCTAGATGGTATTTTACCATCTAATATTCAGTCCTCAAAATATCAATGCTGCTACAGTTGTGCAGTAAAGTTTTTCCCAGTTTGAATGATACTTTACTGTCACATATAAAGCTTGAAGCACTTCTCAATATTTCATCTACCTAGGTTGAATCATATGGTTTACATCTTTGCTCATTTTCCCATCATTTTGAATATGAACCCTAGGAGCTTAAACTGTATGCCTGGGAGTATGGCATAATCCTCAATTTTCACTGCTAAGCTAGAATTAGGATGCCTCTTGTTGAACCTACATTTTAATGTGCTTCTAAAACTGTAGTTTGATATGTGTGAGAAGACACTAGACAATGTATACCTTCGCGCTTCCGGTTGAATGAATACTAGTCTTGCGAGTAATTTAGATTAGTCTGTGATTTTCTTTTAAAACTGAAAATGACTCTAATTGATGGTCCACTTTATCATACAAGATCAATCAGTTAATAAAAAAAAATTGGACCCTCCTCACTCTTCGGTCCCAGACAATAAGACATTTGCAATATTAACAATGAGTCATCTTATCAAAACTTTTGATAGTGGGTGCAACCAAGGACAACAGTTGTCTCGTGCACGTAAACACAGGACATGTCACGTGGTCAGATGCATGTTCTTCAATCTAGACCAATAAAAACGCCACAAAAAACATCAAAATTGGCTCTATTCGGAAACCAGACCCGGGACCCCTCCTCCTTCAGCAAGTTAGATCCAAAACCCACCACGCAGGCCACAGCTTTTCCCATCTAAGCCCTTCCCCAAAGTCAATCTCATTGTTTGTTTATGCCAACGTTGTCTCTCACCCCACTATTTTGTTCTGTTGAACCTTCGGATCACACACCCCATTTAATGTCCATGCTATGTATCCTCCAACAAAATAATAAAATCATGTGCAACTGCCATCGCCAACTACATTATAGAATATAAGCACCAACCAAGTGAAATTTCGAGCCCATTCACATGCTACGCCATTACTTGTCATCAAGTTTAATTATCAACGTTGGTTGCCATTTAAGGCTCTTAAATAGTATAAAGTGGAGATGAAAATTTAATCAACTACAGGTGCAAATTAATAGATAAAAAAGAGGGAGAAATGATTAAATTTCGTGCAACTATAATATTAATTATAACTGTACTTTTGTTCGCATCTGCTCCTACGTACCATGATTAATAATAATCAATGGGAGTCTCGGGACAACTCTCATCGGATACAGCTTCTTTAGTAAAAGGTGGGGGTACAAAGGGTGGGGTTGTGCACCTTAGCAATGCCCAATTCACACCTTGAAAAAATGGGTGGTTCTTGATAGGGGAAGCCCCCATTATTGACCCAAGCCTCCTTCCGGGGTCCTTAACCAATAGCTGTGAGATAAGGTCCTTTGCCGTGGCTGGCACGCTGGGTTCCTTTGGGAACTCCAATGCTCGAGCCACGATGTTTGCTAGGGTTAGCTCATTGTCCATGCCTCTAAAGGGTGTCACACCATAAAACAATTCAAATATAAATATCCCTAAGGTCCACCAGTCGACGGCACTACCGTGTCCCTCACCGGACACAATCTCCGGGGCCAGGTACTCGTGGGTCCCAACGAATGACATGGACCGGACGTCGATGGGCTCGGCAACGAACTCGGGCCCACCACGATGGCCTTGCTTCTTCTTCTTTCGCTTGCGCTTTGGGTGAAAACATGACACCGCGGGGACTATACAGTTTGGTAGTATGCATGAGGACGATGTGAATTGGGAGGATTCAGTGTGGAGATCCTTTTGTAGGAATATATGAGGAGAGTTCTTTTGATCAGAGATGATCTGAGCCGTTGCTGTGGAGTCATCACATTTTAAGGAGAGGTCAAAGTCAGTGAGCATGATGTGGCCGTCAGATCGAACCAACACGTTCTCTGGCTTGAGATCACGGTAGACTATCCCCAACATGTGAAGGTATTCAAGTGCCACCAACACCTCTGAGGCGTAGAACCTGTGAATTAAACACCAATAGCATTGAATTAAATTTGGTATATTGTAATCTTAGTAAGTATTTTGGATATGAAGATATTGCTTGGCGTACATTTGGCATATCTATATCTATATCTATATCTATATTGGCTGTAGGGGACGATTATTGGCCAACATGACACAGTGTGCACAAGAATATTGGTTGTTAGGCCTACGGAAAGGATCAACCAAAGGAGACATCAATTATCTTGCTGTACTCTAATAAGGGTGACGTGACCTACTCTACTGCTTAATCGCAACCACCTCTTATAGGACCAGATGCTCTTCAATTCAATTTTTTATTTCACAAATTCAGTATCCAATTAACACTAAAGATTTACACTTGTAGACAATTGAATTTTTCAATCGACGGGATTCATGCTCTTTCTTTTATCCTTCTAGGATATTGATTGAATATTATAGAATACTTGTCTAAAATACATTATGTTCATTATCATACCAATAGCAACTATTGTCGGGTTGTAAGACAAGATAAATTTATTGGCTTTTGAATTTTCATATGTTGCATAATATCTTTCGGACAATGATAATGTCCTCTAAAAGAAGAAAATGAGAATAAATTCGAAAACTTTTGATGCCTCAAATAAGACGAAAAATAATGGCACCAAATCAAAATTTGGAGAATAATCTTCCCATTCCATCAAACATGTCATATTCTTATTTTTAAAGTAATGTTCTTGAAGATCGTTACTTACATGAAAGGACAGACTTTAATTTTGCTACCATTAGTATAGACGTAGGGTTTATTATTATTTTTTTTCCTTTCTTAAATCTTAATACTACGTAAGAGGCATCTAAAGTCGGAAAAAAGCTTCACGAAACGGACAAGTTATGAGACACTAATTTTCTTTAAAGAATGTCATGTATCTATTACGCTTGTGTACACTTATTTTATACATCTATTTTTATATTAAAAATAGTTGATAAAAAGTAAGTAAAGATAAAAAAATTCTTTTTATATCATTAAAAAATACCAAAAAAGATATACATAAAAGTAATGCAAACATCATTTCTTACTTTCTTTATCCCCATAAACCAGGAACAAGAAGGAACAAGCAAAAGCAAATTAAGTACGTTACGTTAGTGAAAGCGCATTTTATAATAAATGAAAACAAAACCAAATGTCTGGTTTATGAACTCTAGAAACCAGATTCAGGAGAAACATGTCCCAATCAAAGAATTAAGGGAGCACTTCGAGATTAACCTCTCATTAAAATTAAATAAATTAGATCGCCAGAAATCCTGCAAAAATTTATGCAATCAAAGATTATTTTATATCACTCAGTTGATGCCCGGATATCCTTGCATTTTATATGAACATGGTAGTATTTCCCAACCTCAAATAACGTCGAATATGAAGATTTTAGTAAAAATATTAATAAATAGCATTTCATTTTTTAATTGCAACTTTTAAGGACACCCTAACCTATATACTACTAGTAGTAATTAATCTCGCCAAAAAAGGAAAACATATCAATTAAGGAAAGGAAAATTTGTGATTTGCGATAGTCCTTAATTTACTGCAGTGCACATAAATAGAAAGCAGGTTAATTACTACGTACCACTCCACCGCTAGTAGTAGTACTACAGTAAAAATTGAGCTATTCCTTTAGCTAATTAGCTTGTATGGTGAGTGACACTAATATAGGGGGTGGATTTGACTTTTAAAAGCAGCAATTTTACCTAAATTATAGGCACATGCCAAGAATGATGATCCAATTATTATTGTTTAACGAAACACACGTGGTGGCTCAGACAAATCACGGAATCGAACGGGTTAAAGTGAGCATAAGCTGGAAAGCCTTGTCAAAAATTAATTGCACGTTGACCTACCCATCATTATGCTTATGCACAACCCTCATCTCTTTTTACTTTTTCCTTTTACTTATTTAGTTTATTTTTAAAAGAGTTTACACTGAACTAACGCAGCTAGCCCGTGAATGATTATTACTATGTAACTTTATCAGTCTATGGGCACTAACTTAAGTTCTGCCATGGACTCATGGTCATAGAAAAATTGTACATATACCCAAACAAAAATTGTACATATACCCAAACAAAAATTGTGTTTGCTTATACATTGTACTGCTATTGTTATATAAAACATAACAAAAACTTAATCCTCTTTTGCCTATTGCAAACTTAATACTCACTTAGGTGCATCTAGAATTTGATGAGCTAATTCATGTTTTGTAGTCTAACATAAGAAAAAAATACTAATAAAATACGTGGCCTGAAAATAGAATAATGGTATAACACTAGCACAATCTATTACTTTTTTATCGTAATTAGTTAATAATATTTAAAAATATTAGTTAAAAATATAACATTAAATTACTAAATTTAAACTATTAGACTGCTAACTTAAAATACTGATTAATATAAATTAAAGAAAAAGTCTTGGGACCAACAATTTTTGTGTTTTCTGGTCAGTACTTAACTATCAAAACAAAAGTGAGTGATCTCCCATCATTAGATGTAATCTCACACCATTAAAAACACTATTGATTGCCAATTAATGATTACAAATCACCAAAATTTTTTATTTTATAATTGAAAACAATAAAACACTTAAAATGCTTCCAAAATTACTAACTATGTGGTAGATTAAAAATGAGGAGTATTCTTCTAAGAAATGAAAGTGTTAAAAGTGTTTTTTTGATTAAATGAAAGATGGTGGGAATAGAGAAGGGCGGAGAAAGAATGTTCCGGCGATTGAGAAATGATGGGGACATAAGGTGGGTCCCATCCCACAGACAGAACGACAGTGCGGGGGAAGGGGGTTGGATGATCCATCACTTTCATCGTCGGTTAGGACTAATCATAACGGTTCAAGATTCCCCTAAGCTAGCTAGCTAGCTAGGCACGCCAACACCGGATCCCACTCCCTCCGCTTCCACTTCCAACTCTCATACTCACTCTCTCACACACACAATCATTAACAGCAACAACAAACAGTACGGTTACTACGCAGTTAGTTACACAAGGAATTGAGAAAGCAGTGATGAGTGTACTTACCTGACGGCGCCTTCGTTGAAGCGTTTGTTTGCCTGGCGCTGCCGGAGAACGTGGAGGTCGCCGCCGGGGCAGAACTCTGTGAGGAGGCACAGCCATTTAGGTGCTTCGATGGCGCCGTACAGCGTCGGCAAAAAAGGATGGTCCAGTAACTCCAGAATTTCCCTCTCTGTCCTCGCTCTCCCTTCCTTGCTCCTGCTAGCTAGCTCCTTCTTGTCCATCACCTTCGCCGCGAACGTTACGTCGGAGGAGGGCTTCAGCTCTGCCAGGTACACGGAGCTGATGTCGCCGGAGCCGAGGCGCCGGGAGAAGACGAGGTCGGACGGGAGGAGGATGCGACCGCCGGAGGAGGCGGAGTCGTCGTCAGAGGATCGGATCCGGTGGATTGCGGACCAGCGGGGGTCGGAGGAAGGGGCGTGGGGCTTTGTCGGAGGGAGAGGGATGCGGGCGGAGGTGGAGGCCGTGAGTGTGGTGGTTTCGGAGCCGAAGCTTGTGCTGCGCTTGATGTCGGCAGTGGTTGTGGTGGTGGCCGTGGAGGCGAAGCTGAGTGACTGGAGGTCGTCGGCGAGATCGTCCTGCCACGGCGGCGGTGCTGGTGGTGGCGGTGGGTCCATTGGAGTGTTATTGAGAGTGTTGGGGGTTTAATTTGTTATTATATACACGAGAGTGGGGAATGAGGAAAGTGGAGGGATGAAAAATAGTTGAAATAACGGGGTTGGGTTTGGTGGTGGAGTGAGTTTTATACACTACAGTCTACAGTTGATGGCTCTGAAGATAAACGAGGAAAACGGAGAAGAGAGAATGGAATGCACTTTGGGCTACGAGTATGAGTATGGGATCTCTCATTGGCCCATGTTTCTCCCCGTTATGCCACTGTTTCCATATACTTGTGCTTTTCTCTTCTATGCACAACAAACAACCCATGGGGCTCAAGCTCAACTAAATTAGCTTAATAGCTTCACTATGCAATTAAATTATACCTATTCGTCTATTACATGGCTTTGTTTTTTTATTTTTGTCACCGTTATCCAAATTTAAATTTTATATAAAATAAAATAAATTAAATACGTAAAATATGAAATAATAACAAGATTTTAATTATAAAATTATCTGACATAATAAAAAATTTATATAATTGATTAACTCATTTAAAATTGTAATATCAAAAAAAATTTAAAAATTAAATTGAGATTCTAACTATATTAATTTGATTAACTTAATTTAAGAAATCGTACTTATCTAATTTTCCTCCAAGAATAATGTTCTTACCACCCAAGAAAGAGTAAATGGGATCACAAGAAATTCTTGTGTGTTTTTTGTAGGAAGTATTTAACTCCTACCCAACTAATTCAAAAGTTAAGATACTAAGATAGGGTAATACTGAAGTATGTATAAAATTAGTTTTATTGTAAGCAAGGTACCCATAAGTCCATAACATAATTTTTTTCCCCAAAGAAACCTCTATCTATGGTATTAAATTTTATGTTCCATTATGTCAATTATGGTATTCATTATTTAGTGGGTGGGACGTATATCATAATGTAATGAAAGCCGCTAACTACTTGCATAATGCAGACAGATCTTTATCGCAAAGTGAACACTAAGAGAAGGTTCCAATTCTAATTAATGTGCAATATGCATGACCTGGGACATGGTTTCCCTTTTAGATTGAGAAGATCATTGTTATAATGTTATCCCATGCATTATATTATACTATATTCTAATTTTCTTTTATATGATAGAACCTCAAAAGCTATGGTAGCTATCATGAGCCATGTCTAAATTGATGACCCCTCTCTCAGTCTCTCTTTTCATGTCATTTGGCAATTTTACACATTAATCAATCGTCACCCACAAAAGACAACCACTCAAAACCAAATGATCCAATCCAACTTAACATGGCCCAAGCACATCAAAGTCTTCATGATGGCCTCACCATTATTATTATTATTATCATCATTATTGTGTTAAGTATAACGCGGATATAGTTAATTACTACTAATGCAATCTCAGTTTGATTTAGTACAAGCTAATAATAGGTCTAGGTTTTTTGTTTTTGTTCACATAGCCGTTTCCTTCTTGTAGAAAAACACAACAGGAAGAAAAAGCTAGTTGTCGCATAAATTTTATTCTTATTGATTTGTTTTGTTTGTGTGTCTTCAATCTTAGCGGTCAATTTTCTTCAATAATTAAGAATTTGGTTTGGATATAAATTATAAACAGTCACTTTCTGGTACTAATTGGCAAGTTGATCAAGCAGATGAAGCCCATGTGATGCTGTCACATAGATTAAGCATCCAGCTTACTTAACCAATTAAAATTCTAGATTTTGATTTATGGAACTGAGAGGTCGACAGAGTAGCCAATAAATTGAGGTTAGTTAGACAAATTATTTTAGTACAACTAATTACTATAGAATTTTAGATACGGTTATACTTATTCATAGCTTGACGTTTCAACGCTAACTATATATGTGTATACAATATTGGAAATACTTGAGCAATACGTAAGAACGGAATTGATGAGAAACATGCATTTATGTTCACAAATATTTCCGAAGACAACCATTAGTAAAGTAGGAATTGATCAGAAAACTGCCAAGTGCCAACACAGCTAATCTATAATCACTTTACACATTTGAAAAATTTTGAGAATCAATTCACACATTTTTAAATTTAGGAATAAGATGCAAATGATATAATCATATAAAGTTCACAAGAGTATAATTAACCCCATATTATTATGACACATGCCATGATTTCAAAGTTGATTAGGGTCCCAGGGTGAACTAAATCTCAAGGAAAGGAAACCAGACCCTAGAAAAAAGGAGAGAAGGGAAGACATTTGGCTCATGTCTGAACCTGAAATCACTATTATTTCGCACAATTATCTACAGGAATAATATTTTCATAGTTATTGTTACTTTAATACAACAGTATGTTACAAAACATATATCACTATCCAAATCAAATCAAAATTTCAAACTATCAACTCAAACTATGAAGCTCTGCTTCTTCCTACCTCGTTTCCTTCTTCTTGGGTTTGCGCTGATCATACAAGAAAGGGCATTTATCAGCTCTGGATCCTCTTCATTAATGAGGAACTTAGCAGCATCCGGGTTGGCAAGTAGTTGTTTCGCCACAAGGTATCCAGCAATAGACCAAGTCTGAAAAAGCCGTGCTTGCTTCCCAATAAATCTAGCTCGTTTGGTGTCATAATACTCAGGCCACTTGTCTTTTGATATGCGCCTCTCAGCAACTTGGACGGCCTTTGAAGCAATATCTGCTCTATTCATCTTAATGCACGCAACAGTAACCTGCCAAAAAGATAAAAAAAAAATGAAACCTTTGTGATAATCATCAATTGACAATTTGTGCACACCACTTCTAGTAAGAACTGTAATGTAGGTGTGGAAAGTTTCTGAAAAAAGTCAGAACTTCGACCAAATGGAAAAAGGAAATATATCATTTTTGTTCGAATTGCCTCTCATTTGCCTTGAACAATTTAGCTTAAGTTTTTGGATAACCAACAGATAGACGAGGCCCATTGGTTGGCAGATGAGGGTAGCATAGATAGTATCTGTTAAGAGAAAGAAGAGGCAGGACAAGGGACTAACCTGCCAGAGCAAAGTTGGTCACGACCCTCCATTGTGGTAGGACCAAGGACTGCAAGGGAAATAAAAGGTGAATGAAAATGATTGAAACTAAGTTTATAACATTGGATAGAGTAATGTGGAATGGCATACGTGTTCTTGGGATCACTTCCGGCAATAATCCGCCATTCCTGTCCGTTGAGAGCAGGGTAACATATCTTGAATGGCATGTCAGCTACTAATTCTGCCCATTTTGCTTCAATAAGGTCTAAAATTGCATGTGATTGTTCTGCAGTGGCCAGACTACTTACAATGGACCACAAGTTTCCAAGGGAGAAGAAACGGAAGCCCATGTGAGCCAGTTGCAGGTTACCAATCAAATAGCCTCCTTTGCTTGGCATAAATTCAACCAACCATGGAGGAATTTGCTCTGGATATATATTGAATTCGTTAACAGCATCATAGGAGTATTCCTGTGTCTTGTATCTGTAGATTTCATTGACTTTTCTCATATCAATCCAGTAATACTCCCTTATATGAAATGCTAATGCAACTAGACGATTGTGAAGTGCTCAAATAAGATCAGCTGATCCATCTTCTGGAGTAGGCATGTCATGTGCACAAAGTAGTGCTGAATAAAACAATGCCTGTTGGAACAAAAACAAGCATGGAGTTTCAAATTAGTATTCATTGGCTAGGGTCCATATCCTCATAAGAAGATGGCTATTTTAGAAGCAAAAATAGGAGCAACTAACTTGTACCTCCAAAGGGTGACCATGTATTCCCATCCGACGATCTATCATACATGGACCATCGGTAACCAGCAAAGTAGGAAACATATCAAAACCATCAGCCAGGCACAGCTTTAAAATCATCTTAATTCCAGTTTGCACATCAACTCTCTCTTGCACGGATAAGTCTCCAGTGCATTTTCCATATGCTCACAACAATATAATGCATAATCCTGCCAATAGAATACTATAGTGTTACTACTTAATGCAGCATCAGGAAAATTAAAATTTTAAAAAAGGGAGAAAAAGAAAGATTCATGTATGAACTAATAATTAAGAGTCATAGAACAGTAAGATTTGCCACCAGAATCAACTGGTGCAAGTGTGCAACACGACCAATTGCAGCTTCACCAAAATCAGGATCCAAGACATCTTCGGTTGCAGCATCACCTCCATCTAGGAGAATAGTCCGCACCTTGAAACTAGCAGGCATCAACCTTGACCAGGACTATGACAATCCATGGTTTTCTCCCAACTCTGCCAAAACCTGATTAGTTATTACCCTACCAACTAGCATAACTAGTAAAGATGAATAAACCATCAAGTAAAATTTCAAGAAATTACCTGTAACCGAAGGGTATGAAGAATAAAACTCCGCACTATACATACTCCCCTTTCAAGAGGAAAGCTATCCCAGAAGGTACAAGTCACAGATAAAGACCTGATCATAGTTCAATATAACAGTACTGCTAGGATCATTAGCAGCAATGGTTCCAATGGGATTATTATTACAGTAATAAACAAAAGAGTTCCTCAGTAAATCCCATGCTTCATCCTCTATCGAATTCTCGCTGAACTTGTTCAATGAATCTCTACGAAGTCCATCAATATGCAACTTGTCCTTAGATGTAACACCTCCATTATCATGTTTTACCACAACATCTAACCCCATCACTTCTCCACGTCGTGCACTCTCAGTCACAATCTCATCAAGAGAACCTGAATTCTGTCTTTTATCCAACTTAGACTGGGCACCTTTATGATCGTTATTTGTGTTTCCATTGACACGTTCAACCCGTTTACAGTTACAAACAAGAGATTCCAATTTATTAGTACCGTGAAACACATGCTTCCCCTTAGAAGCATGGAATTGTCTTGAACTAATTTGTGCTTGGACATGCACTGAACTTCTTTTCCTTGTGTTAAATCCCTTGGATTTATTGGACCTCACATAATGAAAATCATAAGAACTTGAACCACACACAACTTGCAGAACAGCTTCTGAAGCAGCCATGACTCTGACCTGTTTTATTGATCCTCTCTTAAGAATCAAAATATCGAACAGAAGATGAACAGCAAAAATAAAAACAATTAATATTATTAGTAATCATTAATCACACTGTGACTATATGAAAGCAAATGTGATATCATGGTGCTAAATAGTAAATGCCACTAAGTATATAATATCATATAGTATAAGAACGAACAGTAACATCATAATCAACACAGTTTTCTGAATTCTGAATTCTAATCATAACTATCTTCAGCTGAACAAAGAAACGAAGAATTCAAATAAACGGTGAAAATTACTAATAATAGAGGAAGATGAAATACAGCACACAAAAAATTGTTGTTTCATATGATCTCAACAAGGGAAGTATCTTTACCTGTGAATTGTAGTTGAAAATCCTCGGTTTTCCCCTTCGAACCTCTTCGTTTTTCATCGGTAGGGGAAATGAAAATCTAGAGGCGAAACGACGCCGTTTCGCGCGAACTCCATCGTCATAAGGAAATTAGCCTGGTCCAGTTTATTAACCCGAAAAGAGGAAAGGGCAGTAACGTAATTTTGTGATGTGCGGCTATCTTGGTCAATCGAAGACGCTAGATTGTTTCAGAGATTCAGGAACAGAAGGGCGTATTCATCTCCGTTTCTCTCAGCTCCCACATTTTCGAAGACCCGTTTCCTTCGTTCAGAGTGAGCTTCTTTTTCTTCTAATTCTTTTCTCTGTTGCTTAGTACAGTTATTCATTTCTTGTCCCTTTTTACTTTGTACGCTCCGTGTTTTCTGCAAGTCCCGGTTTCACTCATGCTACGCTAGCTGCGATTCTCCTTTTTTTTTTTAATTCAAAAAAGGGAAAATTGATTAGGTGTTGTGACATTGGATCGAATATTGTTGAAATTGTTGTCAAAACATAAACGGTAGTGCATATTTTTGTTAGGATTAGTTGGATTATTTGATGCAATGTAATGCCCTAACAAGGTACTTGGGGAAAAAATATTATTGTATTCGGAATGCAGTTTGGTTTAGGGGTGGTTTGTTCTGTTCCTACTTTTTTAACTTGAGGGATCATATTTATTTTACTACGAAACCATCACAAGTTTGAAATGCTAGAATTTGATTGGGCGTGCAGTTATGTTCATTAAAATGAAACAACCATGTATTGTTGAAAGTAGCCACTTTAGTTGATAGAAATTATTGGTGGGTTGTGTGGATAGTTCAATAGTTATATTCACTGTATTGTGGCTTTTAATCTGTATTTTATTTTTTGCTTGTGTTTCATGCCTGATTTGGCTTCAAGTATTTCTCTTTGGATAGTGCCCTTTATTCTTCACAAATCCCCCCCCCCCCCCCCCTTTCTTTTGGAAAAGCATTTGAGATTGTTGTTCATTATGTTACGCAGGATGACGGAACCACCTTTCAGACCACGAGAGAAGCTTGTTGAGAAGCAAAAGTATTTCCAGAATATCCATAAACATACGTACTTGAAGGGACCATATGATAAGATTACATCTGTTGCAATCCCAGTTGCTTTGGCAGCAACTTCATTGTACATGATCGTAAGTTGGTTATTTTACTGAAAAACTTGCATGATTGAACATGTTCAGCAAGTCTTCTCTCATTTCCTTTTTTTTCAGGGACGAGGGATCTATAACATGTCGCATGGGATAGGAAAGAAAGAATGATTTGGCAAGTTCTGATGGAGGAAGTGGCTGTTTTGTGGCACAAACCTCACTGTCCTCAACTTGTGCCATTTTCTTTGCTTTTATGCTTGCTACCTTATTAGTTTGCATATCATCCACGGAAATTTAGACCTGAATGAAAATAATTAGTTTGTTTGATTTGATGTATCAGATTGGTGACTTCAACTGCATGTTCCTTTTTAATGCTTTGGTGTATCATCACCAGAAGGTTCAATTTATGCTTCTCCATGTTTGGTTTGTATAACATCTTGTCATAAGCTTTAGTCTTTGATTGTTAGAACCATTATTATATGGGTTTTTTATAATGAAAATAAATTATTCATAATGTTGAGATAATTAAATTATTAGAAAACTTGGATATGTGAGCTTATTTATAGCGTCTTTTTAAAAATATTTCATGTTGCATAGTTACATGAAAGTTGGAAACACTATTAAATTTTGCAAAAACAGAATAAGCTTGAAGATTTCATTATTGAAAATTCATCAGTTATAGGTATCTTTGCCCATTTTGAGTGGTGAGATAGGGCGACAAATGCACAATGTCTCTAAAGAAATTATTCTTAAAAGTTGAACTTTCTTTTTCACAAAAATTAACGATAAGCCTTTTAAATTAAAATTTTTTAAAAATAATAAATAAACTTTAAAAGTACATGTGACATTCGTCATTCTATTATCAAACTATTAAATAAAATGTATTACTAGAAAGATCAATTAAAGATAAGTTGACATGTAAAATAGGAGGAAACTAATTTCAATATGATTAATACTCCACATACAAGCGTTTTTTTGTATAAGTCATACAAGTCACTTATATTCACGTGTTTTCACGTTTTTCTTTTGTGCTTCTTCTTCTTATTCTTTTTTCTCTGTGTCTCTTTTTCTTCTTTTTCCGTACCTCTTCTTTTTTTTCGTAATTTTTCTGTGCCTCTTCTTCTTATTCCTTTTTTTCTGTGCCTCTTTTTCTTCTTTTTCCGTACCTCTTCTTCTTTTTCGTAATTTTTCTCTTTTGTTATGGTCGTCATCAACATCACCTCTTCCTCCTCCTGTTCTTCCTTCTTCTTTTTTCATTAGAATTTTTTCTCCTCTTTTCTTTTTCTCTTTCTCCTCCATCATGTTGTTGAAGATAACAAATAATTCAGGTTCAGATTGTCAATTGAACCAGAACAAAATTAATTATTGTTTTTAATCCAATCAAGTGGCTAATATGTGGTTCAATTCAGAAGAAAAAATATAGCATTAGAGAAAACATTTTTCTGCAACAAATTTGGATGTAACACGAAAATATTTGGGTGTATTTTAAGAATTTTTGGGTGTATTTTTATTCTAATAAGTTTTGCATAATTCAAAACTCTTCTTCTTCATCCTCCTCATCTTCTACTCTCTTTTTTTTATCGTCATCACCATCTTCTTTTTTTCTTATTCATTTTTTTTTTATTTTACCTTTTCAAGTTTCTTTTTGTTTTACTCTCTTAATAAGAATAAAAACAAAAAAATCAAACAAAAAAAGAAGAAACACATAATGCTGCAAAATTACTTAGAATAGAATGAACTTACATTCATTTAACTAAAAGAAAGAAATAAATAAGAAAAAGAAGAAGAAGAAGAAAAATGCAGTATTAGAGAAAATATTTTTCTGTATTTGTAGCAAATTTGGGTATAACACGAAGATATTTGGATATAACACGAAGATATTTGGGTGTATTTTTATTCTGATAAATTCTGCATAATTCAAAACTCTTCCTCTTCCTCCTCTTCATCTTCTACTGCTTCTTCTTCCTCTTCTTATTTCGTTTTCTTATAATTCTTTTTGAGAGAAAAAATCAAACAAAGAACAAAAAAAAAATACATAATGTTGAAAAATCAATAGAAAGATGAGGAGGAAAAAAATGCAGCAACTACAGGAATAAAAAAAACAATGATGAAGATGAAACATGCGAAGAAAAAGGAGGAGAAACGCAAAGAAGGAAGAGGAGGTGGAGAAGGAGGAACGTGAAGAAGAAGCATCTTCCATAATGGTGAGTGAGAGCACACTTTGGAAACGATTGAGTGGCGCGGGTCATCACGCTCCAGCAGGTGAATATAGTTTTTGTTAGACTTGCCCCAACTTGTAAGACTTGTAAACCAAAAAGCTCTCTTTTAATATGATGTAAATGTTAGTGTAAAACATTAATATTGGATTAGAATGGTGTAATATATGAAAAATTAAAATTTTAATTATTTTTTTATAGTTGACAAATATATTAACATGAAAAATAAAAAAAGGGTAAAAAACCCAAATAAGCCAAGGAGAGCTCAAAATTACCCAAATCAGCCAAACGAAAAATCCATACCTGAATCAACCAGGACGAATTATTATATAATTCGAATCAATAAGATTCGAATTATACTCTCAAGTAATTCGAAGTTATATAATTCGAATTATCTCCATGCAACAAATGAACGTAATTCGAATTGATATGATTCGAATTGATATCATGTAATTCGAAACAATAAGTTTCGAATTAAACTTACCTATTTCGAATTTAGTTAATTCGAATTACTAGGAGAAGTTCACTTTAGAGAGGTTCGAATCTAGTTGATTCGAATTAGGGTTAAAATTGATTTGCATAGTAATTCGAATCAAGTTGATTCGAATTACAACTGTTTCGGCTATAAAAGGAGTTCGAACCAAGTTCATTCGAATCAGTTTCTCTTTCTCTAACCCCACCAAATCCCAGAGAAAAAGACCAACCTTTCGTACGAGTAAGACCAGAGCGGCTTTTTTTGTCGATGGGGGACGATCCGGGAAGGCTTTATCGTTTGGATGGTGTTGCTCATATCGCCGGTGTGATCAACGACGAGGTTAGTGGTTTATGAAAGCGTTTTATGATAACGGTATTTGTTAATGGTTTTTGATAATGGTTTATGTTACTGTTAGTGGTCTAGGATAGTGGTTTAGGATAGTGGTGTAGGCTAGTGGTTTTTTGTTAATGGTTTTTTATAGCGGTTTATTTTAGTGTTAGCGGTTTAAGCAAGCAGTTTAGGCCAGTGGTTTTTGTTAGTGGTATTTGAAATTGTTTTTTGTAAGCGGTTTGTGCTAATTGTTTTGGATAGTGGTTTTAGTGATGGTTAGCGGTTTAGGGGGGTGGTTTTAGTTGGTGGTGTATGGTAGTGGGTTTTGTTAATGGTTTTTTATGGGGGTTTATTTTAGTGTTAGCAGTTTAACTAAGCGGTTTAGCGGTTAACGGTAGTGGTTTATGATAAATGTGATCATGCATCTGTTTTTGTTAATGGTATTTGCACTAGGTTTGAGTGAGCGGTTTGTGTATAAAATGTTGGTCGTTTGTTTCATATATCTTTTACTCATCACGATTTATTTTCTGGTTCCTTATGAAACATATTGTATATGTTAGTGGGATGTGCATCTGTTCTAATTATGCGGTTTATGTACTGGCTAGCCTCGTCGTTGCATATCCAGCGTTAGGCGGCAGCAGGGGATGCGTCTTGATGAGAGGTACGTTCCGTACTTGCAGATGGCCGGATTGTACCATCTTGCGAGACTGAATGACAGATGGTTCCGACTAGACGAGCCCCTAGTCAGCGCATTCGTCGAGAGGTGGCGGCCTGAGACGCACACCTTCTACATGCCGTTCGGAGAGTGCACCATCACGCTTCAGGACGTCGCATACCAGCTGGGGTTGCCAGTGGACGGAGATTACGTTAGTGGTTGCCTGACAGACTTCCACCTTTACATTGAGGGTGGGAGACCTGCTTGGCAGTGGTTCCATGAGTTGCTCGGTGTTTTACCTCCCGAGAACCAGGTGCAGAAATTCGCAGTCAACTGCACCTGGTTTCAGGAGACATTTGCAGAGTGTCCAGACGGGGCTGATGAGGAGACAGTTAGGCGCTTTGCCCGGGCCTATATCATGATGTTATTGGGCACGCAGCTCTTTGCCGACAAGTCCGGCAATCGTATACACATCAGATGGCTACCTTATGTTGCTCGGCTTGAGGAGATGGGTCGCTACAGTTGGGGGTCGGCGGCACTTGCATGGTTGTACAGGTGTATGTGCCGAGTCGCCAACAGACATGTGGTGAAGTTAGCTGGCCCTTTACAGTTACTACAGTCTTGGATATTCTGGAGGTTTCCCACTCTTAGACCATCTGGGTATGATGAGTTTAGCTGGCCCCTTGCCTCGAGGTACCGTTATTGTTTTGTACTATATATTCTTCTTGTATTTATTTTTGATTATGAAACCAATTTTAATGTTTCTCGTACGCAGATGGTCTGGTTACAATCCTGGGATTAGCAACAAGGGACCTCGGGTACAGATAGCTCGCCTGAAGATCGACTTGTTACAGCCTCGGCAGGTAAGTACACAGAACATATGTGTATCTGAAGTCATTGTTTCAGTTTAAATTGTCTAACGTTTTTTTTTTTTATTTTTCCAGTTCATATGGATGCCCTATAGCGCACTCGACGTCATCCAGGTTGTACATCCGGAGGTCTTGGAGCCTCGGCATACGATGTTATGGCGGTGCAGGACGTCCCTGATTTACTTTGCAGTTGTTGAGTGGCATCAGGTTGATAGAGTTTTACCTCAGTTTGGCGGCGTTCAGCCCATACCGTCTCCCGCCTTGAACATCGACTTCTTGATGTCGAAGGACGAGAGAGGAGGTGACCGTTGGTTCCCGGCACAGTACGCTGACTGGCATCTTCACTGGCAGGAGCGTGCGGAGCACATTCTACAGTTTGACATCGTCCCCGACCCCGGTCCGTCACATGATTTCTTGACATGGTGGTATCAGCACGGAAAGAGGTTTTTGTCGCCGGAGATGTTACTGGGGGATCCGAGAGGTATTCCTATTCCGGATGAGGCTACGCAGAGGGGTGCAGGTCGACTTCCAGATATGGACCAGGTCGAGGACGTTCCTGACAGACGTCGTATTGAGCGGAGAGCACGAGTTGGGACACGTCGTAGCCATCGTGAGTGGAACGGGGTGGATCTTGCTATGGATGACGTCGACCCCCCAGTTAGGGGTGGGGGGAGAGTTCGTGGTCGTGGAGGCAGGAGGAGAGTGGGTGCTGCTAGAGAGGGTGCCCATATGCCTAGGGGAGGTGATGTTGCGGGGGTTGATAGGGCCCATCAGGGCGGGCATGAGGGTGGGTCGCGTGGATCTGGTATGGGAGATCCCACGACTCACACTGATGCTGGGCTTGGTGGTGGAGGTCTTGGAGATTACTTCGTAGGTGTTCCCGGTGATGATCATACCCTTCAGGAGAGTACTCCATGGGTGAGTCCGAGCTCGATGTTTGGAGACTTGCTTGCTAGTGATGGCATTGTGGCCGAGTTCGGTGGACCGCATTTCCTTGATGATATCCGGACCATCATGCAGGAGGATGAGGCTGCAGCCGGACGGGTTCAGACGACAGGAACACAGGCACCCCTGGATGTAGATCTGAACGAGCCTGCCACGGTAGCTCATCCGCATCCTTTTGCCATGGGTGGGACCCCAGCATCGGCCCAGACTAATGGGTCACATTCAGTTGCCGGCCCGTCATCATCCAGACCCGTGCATGTTGCACCTGTGACCCCGAGACAGCCAGTTCCGGATGATAGCGACGAGTCGATTGAGGATGAGGAGCCACTTATACGGAGGAGTTTCCGGACACGGGTGCCACGCCGTTGCGGCACTGGATCGCACCTATTTAGATGATTTATGGATAGTGGTGTATGTCATGTTGTTATATTTATATTGTGTACCTTATTGGTTGGTTATCATTGTTATGGTATGTACGTTGTAGTTATGTTATTTGATGTTATGGTATGTACTTTATTGTTTTGTTATGTCATTTACTATGATCTCTTCTACTTTTCTGTTATGATATATAGTTTGATGTTATGTTATTCATTATGAGTCATCCCTCGCGGTAATGTTGTTTGTTTTAGATACTAATTTCAATCATTTAAAACATATTCAGCAGAAATATTTGGTATGAATAACAAGTTTCATTACTAATAGGAAACAACTTAGTACAAAGGAGCACAATGGTTGCTAACTGAAGTAGAAGACAAGTGCTAATAGATTAACAAATCTCCTATTGATTTCCAGCAGTCCCACTGGGGCCTGCGCCTTGTGGACAACTACGCCTGGTGTGACCTGGTTGCCTGCAGAGGCCACATCTCTTTGGCCGGTTCGGATCTGCTTCATCCATGTTGGTGCGGATTCTTGTGGATCTAGGACGACCCTCCCGCGCACGCCTCATATTCGGATCCGGTATAACGGTTGGCCCTGCATAAGGTGGCCAGAAACCCTCTGGAATGGGAGGTGTAAATCCCATCTGATAGACACCGAAAACGGAACTAAGGCGATAGACCTCGTGGACGTAGGGCTGCCATGTAAGTCGTGAATAAGCACAGCATGTCAGTGCGTGCGGACAGGGAAAATGAAGTGCTTGGAAGTATCCACAATCACAAGTCTTAGACCGTAATGAGACCCTGTACGTACCAAGGGAGAATGAACCTGTCGGAGTCGTCTCAGCAACGGTGTATTCCGAGTTTTCCCTGTCGTAAACAGTCACCGTGAAGCACCTGGCTGTCTTCAGGTTGGCCTCGATACACTTTACTAGGTATTGACTGAATTGTTGTCCAGTACCCATCTGAGCCTCGGCCTCCCTACCCTTACGGACAAATAGCTCAGCTAGCCTTCCGTATGTGGCCTTCACCAGCGAGCAAACAGGGAGGTTTCTTACCCCCTTCAGGATTGAGTTGACACATTCCGAAATATTGGTCGTCATGTGCCCGAATCTCCGACCCTCATCACAGTACTGTGTCCACAACGAATACTCGATTCGGTTCACCCAGTCACACATTGTCGGATTCTCAGAGCGCAGAATGTCAAACCAGTAGTCGAACTCCACTTCAGTCTTCGCATATGCGGCGTTAACAAGAAGCCTCCGGGCATCTTTTCCCTTGAACGTCAATGCAAAATTCGATGCAACGTGTCGAATGCAGAACGCCCGGTACGCAGCTGGGGGTAGCCATCCCCCATCCGGAGCCTCGAGGGCTGCCTTGATGCCGTTATGTCTATCTGAAATAACTAACAGACCCGGCTGAGGTGTAACGTGCTCACGGAGGTGGGAAAGAAAGAAAGACCATGACTCAGCATTCTCACCCTCGACTAGTGCAAATGCCACGGGGAGGATGTTCGAGTTTCCGTCCTGTGCAATGGCGACTAGCAGTGTTCCCCCATACTTCCCATATAGATGGGTGCCATCAATACTCACCAAAGGCTTGCAATGACGGAATGCCTGGATACAAGGGGGGAAAGTCCAGAACAGCCTATGAAAATAAACTTGAGACTCGTCAACCTGTCCCCCAACTCGAACAGGGCAAGTCCTGAGGACGGCTACAGTGCCAGGCATCGTCAGCTGAACTCCTAAAACCCACCTAGGGAGCTCATTGTACGACTCGTCCCAGTCCCCATATATGACGGCAACGGCCTTCTGCTTCGCCATCCATACCCTCCTGTACGTTGGCCTGAACCCAAAGTGTGCGGCCGTGGCATTTTGAAGCACCTTGATGTTCACAGCTGCATCAGCCCTAACCATCGGCATAATGAAGGTGGATATCAATGGTAGTCCAGACTCCTATGGTCGCTGGAGATGGAGCTGGCGAGACATGTATGCGGACCGTTGTATCGCTTCACTTCCCAGATACCCTTCCGCTGTCGGAGACTCATCCGAATGAGCCATGTGCACCCATTCCCAAACTCAGAACACTTTCCCACATACCTGCGATAGTCAGACTCAACGACCTTGTACTGGACCCCTCGGCGGATACTGTACGTCTTCACATTGAACAGCGCCTCATCTTTATCCTGAAATTGTTGGCCAACCTGAAACTCGTTCATACCGGCAGACCCCTCGGTATCTCTAGCGCCAAATCCTGAGGGCAGCAGAGCATTTTCGTCCTGCCGCATGGCATCCAGGTCCAACGAGGAAAAATGGGGTGGATACTGCTGTATGCCAGAACTAGATCCACCTGTAGCCCTTCTCGGAACAGTAGTTCCAACATCATCGCCGCTTTCATCAGCGATCATATCCGGCTCCACGTCATCGTCATCTGGATCATCAAACAAACCATCACCAACACCAGCCGGTGTGGGACAATGTACCTCGGTGGGAATATGTTCCCCATGCCGAACCTCATCTCCAACATTCCCGCCGAGATCGACGGCAAACGAAGGGGACGCAACAGGCTGCATCGGTGGCTCATACACAGGAGCAGAGGACGAAGCAACAGCAGGTCTCGAGCTCGAGCCGGCAACCGCGGCTATAGTATTGGCATTCCGGTTTGAACCACCCGAGCTAGATACCACATCAACCAACTTAGCCAACAACTCTGGTGTCCTTACCTCGGGAAACTGCCTACGACAAAGAAACATAACCTGCAAGTCCTCGTTACTACAGATTGTGGAACAATCAAACTTCACGGTGTCATGGAGCACCGCTGTTGGAATGCGGTAGAAAAACTTCTTGACCCTTTTAACTCCTTCGAGACCAAGCTTATCCAGCACACAGCTAACAAGAGCATCGTAGGTGGTTGTTGGCGTCACGATAATACATAGGGGATCCTTATCAGTGAACTTCACGCCGGATCGAGTTTTTCTCTTAATCGACCCTCTATAATGTACCAACACTAGGAAACTCTCCTCACTAGCCATCTCCCCACTTTGTTGAGAGCATCATGAGTTCACAGCATATATATATAGCTCTGGTTCGTGCTATATATATATAATTCGAAACAATTTGTTTCGAATTATGTTGTATCACAACCTAACCTAGTAATTCGAATTAACTAACCTCGAATTCCTTACTTATAATTCGAGACAATTTGTTTCGAATTATGTTGTATCACAAGCTAACCTAGTAATTCGAATTAATTAAACTCGAATTCTTTATTTATATTTCGAAACAAATTGTTTCGAATTACCTTATTTTGTTACCTTCATAGTAATTCGAATCATATTGATTCGAATTACTTTAACTCGTTGCATGCACATAATTCGAATTATATCAATTCGAATTACTTGAGAGCATAATTCGAATCTTATTGATTCGAATTACATAATAATTCGTCCTGGTGGATACAGGTGAAGATTTTTGATTTGGCGGATTTAGGTAATTTGGAAGTCTCCTTGGTTTATTTGGGTTTTTTACCCATAAAAAAAAGTATCATAACATTCAATCCAAGAATTAAAATCATAAATAAGAAACACTCATGAATCTTGTCACTTCTATGGTCTCTACATAAGTAAACTTAGTCATCACAGTGAGTCAGTAATCCAATCCAAGGTGGAAAAAAGGGAACTAAAGAGCAATACGACACTTTAATTTCAAAAAGATTTCTATTTTAACACTTCAAGTACTTAATGATTAAACATATACACCTTAAAAAAATCACTTCTTGAAAAAAAAAATTTAAATTAAAATGTATATATTTAAATTAAGTTTCAAGAAATGAAAGTATAATAATAAAAATCTTTGAATTACTAAAGCATATACATTTAATTTTCTAGAGACTAACTTGAAATCCTACAAGAAACTAAAGTATAAATTTGCATACCAAAATTTCTAAAACAAAGTTGGAAAAGTAAACTAGTTAACCAATGATGTTGAGTGTTGATCGTGCAAAATCCAAAACTGGAAACGGACAGCACAATGCCCACCATCTTCCTAACTCCTAAAGAAAGATCTCAAATTTTCGATCACCAAGCTTTGAGAGTATCATCAACAATGGCTTGGATGTCCTTCTTGCTCTTCACGACAGAGTGTTTTTTACTTTCAAAGTCAAGCTTATCGAGATCTTCAGCATTGCCTAGATAACCATACAAAACATTCTCCTTATGTAAGTTTGTGCTGTGTATACCTTGTGTTCCCTCATCATCAATTTGTTGGAACTCCTCCCTACCATGACGCTTGTCTGAATAAAACTTGTTAAGCCTTTCTGCTTCTTGCAATCCAGAAAATGTGGCATTGAAGGTCACTACCAAGATGCTGTAATTTGCAGGTTTCCCTCGGGACACTTTTGTCTTTCCCCCACCAAATCCCATACCTTCAAAATCAGAAAAAATTGACACAGAAGAAACAACACAACAAATAGTAAAACTCAACAAATCATAAAATGCTACACAAGTCAAAATACATGGTAAGATTGGAAATGGTCTGGCATAAGGGCAATACACAAGACAAGAGGATAAAAGACTACATAACTCACCCTTAAGAATAGCCTCCAACCCTTCAATACTTATGATCACCCTTTTATCAGGATTACTATTTGCAACAGAACTGTTGTGAATCAAAACAACTGGGGGCCATATGATTAAATCATTTTTCAAATTTGATGCTTCAGAAGCAGGCAGAGCCTGCCAGACCCACAATCCATCCGATGCTGGTGTATCGCGCCATCCTAAAAGTACACAAAGTGCCTTGTGAAAACCCAAATGTTCAGATCTATGCCGAGCCTTGGTTGAGTTGAAAGCATGCATTGCAAGGCTGTGTGTGTTGGCAAACTCCTTCGACTTGCTGGTATAATGATATAAGCACATAGAGGTAATTATTAACTAATTAAGCCAATTCAAACCCATTTGATGGCACGTTAAACGCTATACACTCATAAGGCAGTAAAGAAAGCAATGCAGTGATTTTTAAATGCATGTCAATAACTTACATCAAACATCTCACATGATCAACCATATTTTAGCATGGAAGCTCCCACAAAATTTTAAGAGGATGGAGACACTAGTTGCCTATTCTTATCATCTCATGCAAAGAGTAGGAGGGCATTCTAATTCCTAGATAACACGATGATGACTGTATCTATTTTCAAACCCAAGTAGACCACCATTCAAGGTGAAGGTGTTGATTTTTTTTACTTAACTCCTACATCAAATTCAGATTCTTTTTAGTGTCTTCTCCACACTAAAAACTGCAAGGGAATACTAATGAGAAACGCACTTCCCCTGTTCGCCACCCAAAAATAAAAGTTTAAAAGCTTGGCCTAGAGGATTTTCAGAGGATAGGACGAGGCAAAAAGGATGAAACGGGAAGGTATTGTCTTAATTAAACATTGCAAACGTTTATCAAGAAACTATTCTTATTGGTCATTGGAGAGGTAGGAGTGAGAGCTTGAAGATGAATGGTTTCCCCATATTGACTTTTCAGTGGAAGTCCTAATCTCTAGTCTCATATATTAACCCTGAAAGAATATAGTTCCCTACTTCACTTGGAAGCTCCTATACATCACACCTAAGTTAGATTCTAAAATATGTGAATATACAAATTCTAATGTATACTAAAACTAAGCTTAAAGAATTCCTACCTTGAAACCTGTAATCAAATACTTATTGATCAGCATTGAAAAAAAAAAAACATAAATATGCCCCCTTCTGGAGACACATTATGCAGAAGATGACACAGACCTGCCGCATAAGGTGCACCTTAAAGTATCAAGTCCCCCACGGTCTATGTATTTTCTTCGCTGTGATGGATTCTCATTCAGAAGTTTGACAAATTTAAAAAACGCATTCTGCACAAGTTGCTTGAACTCCTTAGAATCTTCAGGTGGCTCACTCTTTGACCTCTTGGAATGTTTGGATGTTTCCTTAACCTCTGATTCTGAAGAATTAGAGCCGGGGACACTTCTGGAAAGTTCACATAAATTTCTCTTTAGTTCCTTCTTTTTAATACGTTTGACAGCTTCACAAGGTTCTTCTTCAGCAAGAACTCGAGGGCCTAAGCGGGCATGGACGTTCCTGTGACAAGAACCCAGGGAACTTGGGAGGTGAATTATCCTACCACTAGTATCCCTCAACCTCTTCTTCACGCTTTTTTGAATGATAATTTCTTTCTTCCTTGGGGTCCTCTCCTCAGGTTCTATCGAATAACTAGATTTCTGTGGTCGCTTGTGACAATGAGGTGACGCAGCATGGAAAGCATTCCAAATTTGATTCTCAAATGTTTTACCACCATGTCCATACCCCAAATCAAACATCTCCACCTCTGTTTTCATAAGTTTATCATCTAAAACACCTCCATGCTTATATACATATTGGTCATGATCAAGCACAGGTAAAACCTTGCAATTACCTTGATAATCTGAATAAGTATAAGCATTTTTCTCATACGCTCTTAAGCTCCAACCTTCTTCGCTTTCTCTATATCCATCTTCTGTGCCATACTCGGGAACCACATGCTTGCTGCAACACAATGGCTCAACAAAGTGTTGTTCATCATCCTTCACCTCCTCCTTCCAAGTTGTTCCTTTTCTTAAGGAGTCTATATTACCTAGGGCGCCATCAATTTTCTCCACAATGGAATCCACAATGCTGGGTCTCTGAAACACCGAAGACATAAACCCTCCATTATTATAACATGGAACCCCATCACTCCTCTCTCTCCTCTGCAAGACCCTGTTCATAATGGAACAGTGCGTATTATTATCGGAAACCTCAACAGAGTTTGGTTTCGGAATTTGAACATGCACGTGCTCAAAATCCCCGTCTGTTCGAATCCCGACGCTTCTAAGCAACCCTAATTGCCCACCAAACAGTGACGGTGGTGGCGATAGAGTTAATGCAGACGTATATGGCTGTGAAACGGAGAGTTCATACCCAACTTGTTGATGCTCGCAATGCCTGGGAGGAAGATGAACCCCTCCATTTTCCTTCTGCTGCAAAACGAAACCGCCGTAACTTCTCGAGGGCCCAGTGGGGCCCACGGGACCTGAACCCGAAAACCGGTAAACGAAACCGCTCGACGACGACGTTGCGTTTTCGAGCTGCTTCGCTTCCAGGAGGTTATCCCACTGAAACTTCGACGACGCCGCACCGTCAGTGTACGGCGCAAAGTCAACGTTTTTTGAACGGCGGCGGTGGTCTGATCGACCGTCTTCATGGTCAGTCCTTCGGACCGGACTAACGACCCTCAACCGGTCTGGTTCTTCGAACCGGCCCGAACCGGATCGTCGGGTTTCGTCGCGAAAGTCTCGGTAAGGAGAATAGCGACGCCGGCTGTGGGTGTCGTAAAAGCTGCGCTTCCTCATATTCGGAATTATAGAAGAGACGGTGCTTTTAGGAACCAAAAAAAGAGAGAATCAAAGGCAGTAAAAGACTAAAAGGTAGAAAGCCCTAACAGTTGATCGTGTCGTGGAAGAAGAAGAACGAATAACCCTATAGGAAACGGCGCCGTTGCAGATGATTCGAAAATCCATATTGCATAGTGCGAGCGCTCAAGAGTAACGAGCCGTCCATTTGAAAATTTTTTACCTTTGACTTGGCAAAGAATTTGTTAGGAAAATTTGTAGCTGAATGTAGAAGGATCAAGGATTATTCAAATACGTAATGTTATAATTTTAAATTTTAAATAAGTCTCTAAATTTTAATTAAATTATATAATTTTATAATTTAAATCTCACTATGATTTATTTTTTTATTTTATACAGAATTTTAATTAATTTTCAATATTTGTTTTCCTCCGTATATCAATTAAGAAAAATGTTAAAAAGTTAACATTTTTTATTAATATTAAAAATTATTTTACTTTTATATTAAAATTTAAAATTTAAAATATTAAATTATTAATCACATATTAATTAAAAATAATAAATTTTATTAATTATCAATCAATCTAATAATATTAGTTGAAGCTAATAATTGCCTATTCATTCTATTTTTGGAGTTATCAATGCATTAAACCATTTAAAGTTTATGAAAAATAAAAAATAAATTCTATCATATTTTTTATTGTGGTACTTAAATTATTTAATTATCTTTTTTAAATAAATTAAAAAAAATTTTAAAGACGTCCTAGCATTTACCAAAACAAAAATATTTGGCTTAATTAAGTGCTTGTTTGGTTGGGTGTCATTAAATCGATAAAAAATATCTTTTTTAATAAAAAAATTTTTTTTTAATATGTTTGGCAAATTTTTAATAATAAAAATAAAAATACTAAAAAAATAAAAAATTTTAAAAGTTACAAATTATATCTTTTTTTAAAAGATTTTTTTTAAAAAAAAAGATATTTTTTACATAATAAATAAATAAAAAATAATTTTATTTTATTTTTTCTAAATAATAATTAATAAATAAAAAGAAAATTTATATAAAATATCTAAATATAAAATTATTTTTATTTTTATAAAAAATATTTTAAAAACATATCATTTAAAAAAAATCTTTTTCAAAAATACCGTCAAAGCTATTTGAAAAGCTGAAAAAAGTATCAAGCTCATACAAAACGAAAATCACACGTCAAGCATGATAAAATCCAAGTATTCAACAACCAAGTCATATTAAAAAGCCCCATAAAAAAAAGGTACATACTGTTTTACAGATTGTATATATAATTGTATGGAGAAAAGTGTGATAAAAATCAATGATCAAGTATGCGAGTCTCATCACTTTTTTTTTTTTTTAAAATAAAAAACTAGCAAGTTACCCGCGCTATACACGGAAATAGAAATAAATAGAATGATCATGTAAAAGTAAAGCTTAATTTGAAAAATAATGATCTTTGAAGAGAAAAATAAAAATTGCTGAAACTTAGTTTTGTAAAAAAAATTTTACCAAAGATAAAAGACTCAAACCCGCAACCTCTTAATTAAGTATAGGGAGACTATGCCATTTGAGCTATTACTCATTAGCTTAAAAATTAATAAGTTAGCTTAATAAGATATTTGAAATTTTATTGGAATATAAAGAAGATAAAGTATATAAATTGGATATAAGTAAAATATATTGTCTGTATTAATTTAGAATTTAATTTTGATGCACTATCAATATAAAGTAGTTTTACATGTGTATTTAATTATATAATGCCACATCAGCAAAAATAAATTCGTGACCCAGTTTATTCTTTTGAAGTGAAATCTATGAAATTTGACACCCAAAAAATAAATCTTTTTGGAAAATAATATTTAATTATTGAATAATTTTAAGATATAAAAATCATATATGCATTATTAAAGTTGGTCGAATGTAAACTGAGAAAAAATAAGTTTTTTATAAACGAAAATACATGTATATACATGAGATAATAATTAAGAAATAAGTAATGTTAAAAGGTTTGTCATACATTTCTAAAGACTTCTGGGTAAACAATATTGTCTGTTTTGTCAGTGTTTTCATCACGAGCAATTAGAATTTTCAATCTTGTTAGTGACCCTTGAAATGGCAACATATAGTTGGCCATGTGTGAAAACAAGTTTTTTCAGTAGCAATCCGATGTGGTCTAATGATTGTCCTTGACTTTTATTTATGGTCATTGCATAAGATAGCATGAGAGGGAATTGTCTCCTTTGAAATCTAAATGGTAGCCTAGCATCTGATAGTATGAGTGTCATTCTAGGAATAGAGACTTTATCGACACAGTTGTCAAAATTTAATAATCTTGCCTCGATAACTTTATCTCCAAGTCTTGTAATTATCAATCTAGTACCATTGCAAAGTCCTGAAGAGCAATCAATATTTCTAATAAGCATGACAGGGCAACCAACCTTTAGTTTCAATTCATGATTTGGAACCCCGGAACATTTAATTGTTGCTAAAAACTCCGGTGTGTGCATGCCTTCAATTTTATTGCTACCCCTTCGAACAAACATTTATTGGAACTAACATAAGTCTTGCATGCATTGTTGTTCAGTTCGGTCATGTAATCATTCACCTCATCTACCGCATTAATTGTAGGAGCCAAAATAGCTCGACCTTTCAAGTGGCCTTCGTTATCCATGTCAGCAATATAATCAGAATAGATTGCTTCAACGATTGCTTCAATTGGATCCTTATAATAGGTGATAAGGAATTCAGGAGGTATGCTAATCAAATTGCACTCGTCACTCATTCCTTCTGATATTCCATTGCCGACCTAAAGAATCCATTCGGCAAATTGCTGCAAATCTTGTATGCCACTATCTGCAGCCATGGATTGCAGCCGCATGTTGATGGTTAGCTTTAATATTTCACAATGCTGCCATAGATATTATGAATTCAAAGACGTGTTGACGATGTCTTGTCTTGTTCCCTTTGGAATCACTGGCAAGATTTGCCTAAAATCTCCACCAAAGACTATTGTTTTCCCTCCGAATGGCATCTATGGGCTTTCATCATGTTTGAACCTCATCAAATCTTTCATTGTCTTATCAAGTGCTTCGAAACAAAATTTTCTCATCATAGGAGCTTCATCCCAGATTATTAGCTTTGTTCTTACAATTAACTCTGCCAATGGGCTTCCCTGCTTGATATTACAAGTAGAGAATTCATCTGGGGTTAATGGTATGGCAAGTTTAGAATGTGCAGTCCGACCTCCAGGTAACAATAGAGAAGCAATACCGCTAGAGGCAACAGTTAAGACTATCTGTCCCTTTGATCTCAATGCTGAAGCTAAAGTTTTCCAAAGGAAAGTCTTTCCTGTACCTCCATGGCCATACAAAAAAAACATACGTCCATGTTGACTTTCTGCAGCGCTCATGATCTTATCATATACTCTCCTTTGCTCTGTAGTTAATTTGGACAGGCATTGAATGTGTTGCCTTTGTAATTCAACACGATCATAATTTAACTCATCAAAGATCATCTTGTTTCATGTTCTAAGATGGTCAGTATCCCCTGATGGAAATGGCATTGTCGGATAATCCCGCAAGCTTTTGGCGTTAATGTTCAATATTTGTTCAATCTCAATCAAAGTTAGGTCCTTTAATTGTTCATCGCTGAAAACCAAATCTGAAATGTTGACAAAGTAAAAACATTAGTTGCTATAATTATGAAAAACATATGGTACTTGAAAAAATTACTATGAAAACATGTAAGCCACAACACTTTAAAGATATAAAATTTAATAGAAAGGTTTATCATTGGAGTTGTCTGCTTACCAGATCGGCCAAACATGGGTCTGTGATTATGCAAAATTCCATCACATAATAATATGGCAGTTTCTTTCCATACAGTTTCAGGTCGCACCATTGAGTTAGACCACAATAGAGTCGCAAACAATTTTCGCAAATAATGACTTGAGCCCCAATGACTTGCTTCCTTAATGGCATCAATATATTCTTTGTCGTCATTAAGTAGCCCACGTGCATAGCATGCATCTCGAAATGATGAATAGATAACACCATTGTAGGTTCGAATATCTGCATAGCTTGTTGGTCCCTTTACAATATTTAACAACATCCTTAAGTAATATAGCTCACCAGATGATGGTGGAATGAAAATCATCCTTCCAATGACTTGATGACTTTTCCTAGGTTCCCAAGCTCGAGGTGAAGGTTTCCAAACAAACTTTGCTGGAAACTCAGTGTATGTTAGTTGTCTAGCTTCCGTATATTTTTCGTTAGCTGCAAACCAAGCTAGAAACATGGACTCTTTTACAGTGGCCTTCGCAAGAGCTTCAACTAATGATTCATTATCTGTAAATACAACAGGTTGTTGTTCTGGTAAATGAAAACTCAGCGTCTCAACAGATGGATTTCTATAGTGAATGTCATAGAAAAATATTCTCCAGGCAGCTTCACAAGGAGATATGTATCGACAATCATAAAACATTTTCACTTCATCAACTTTCATACTTGAATTGTCACTGGTGGAGTTTCTGTAAAAAGAGGTTGTGACCCGATCACTCCCTTTGAACATATGATGGACATGGCAAAACCACATCCCAAGTTCTTGTGGTGCTGGTATACATGGTGAGTGTGCATGCAGTAGTTTCATCACTGTGTTGGAACACATACACGATAGCATAGTCGAAAGTGTATGGATAGTATGAAAAGGCATATGAATAAGCCATTTCAGGTTCAAAGATGTAGACAGGATCTGGGATGAGTTTGGACCTCTGGCTCACTGGATTCCAAGCTATCAAGTAGCTCTTTTGTCCCATGGAAGAGTATCTGACGCAAAATACTCCATTTAGAATGCCAATCAGTTGGAACCAACCTTCATAAGTTAGCAAGAATGGGAATTGAAATGGACTGGTATACCCCGTCGAGGCATCCATCATCATGACCCAGTCAAGAGAGCTCATGAAAGAGGATGGAATATGGATAGTAAAAATGTAGCATTAGTGATATTCCATCATTTCTCCATGTCTCAGACACATTTGTGACAAAGTGATAGCTGCTGAGCTTTCCTCTCCAGTAGCGAGACGTCATGCGACCACTCAAAATGGTCGAAGCATTACAGCGATGGAATATTTCCAAGAGAAGTTCATTAGGTAGTTTAGGGAGGAAAATGGAGTGAGGAGGAATATCACTCATTCTTAGTAAAATATGAGGATGCACTATAGAAGGAACTGGGTGGAAAAACATGAGAGTTAGGAGTATGAACTTTTTTGGGTGAGAATATGTCTTGATATGGTATCTGCACTTGTCTTTATTTATAGAAGAAAATCTGCTTAAGGATTCAACTGTCACATTGAATAGGTTTTTATGTCTCTAATTTAAATGGAAAGGGGACTAAAGAAATATAACAGGTATCTTTTTAAGTTAACTTTGGAAGTTTCCTAATAATCCACAGAGAAATATATGCTAATTTACACTTGTAGTCAAGGAAATCAGAGCCTCTAGAGCTAAATGTAGTAATTCCATATATTGCTGATATCTTTCTAATTTTGAGTAATTAAATATTGTTTTAGATAAAGAAAAAATCATTTTGTACCCATTGATGTTGAAATATGGGAATGCAAAAGGAATAGATAAGTAGTAAAGCCTTCCCAGATGTCATACCAAAGAGAAGATAGGAAGCAATATGAAGGCATCTTTTGTTACAATAGAGGAAAGCTTTAAATGAAATTACAATAAAGCTGAAAAATAATCTCATATGAGATTCAGCATTAATGCTAACATGACCTCCAAGTCAGGTATAGCAGAGTATATCCACTCTCTCTTCCTTCCTTCTAATTGTTCTGTATGAACAATTATGTAACTCAATGTATAACCAAAAGCTAATAAACTTTTTAAACAAAATTATCTCTTTATTCGCTGTTGTGTGACATAAAGAGCTAAGCCTTCTCTCATTGAGCAGCATGCTTCTTTAATAAATTTGTGAAGAGACTACTTAGATATGACAATACATATTTAATAATTGATTTTAAAATCTTATTGCAGGATTCATGAATCATTACTTCTTTAATGAGATTGTTATAAATGAACATTTGCAAGTGGGTTACTATCCATCCGTTCAGCAACCTCTAGTTGCTACACCAATATATTTAAAATGAATTGTATAATTATTTGATTCGGTGATCTTGTAGCAAATTTTTTGTTTATTATGTATGCAAGACTATTATTAAAACTCAAACTTTAAGTCACAATTAAGATATCTAAAAAATTAATAAAGTAGTGTTGTTATTACTTCTTTTGGTCAGCACATTTTAAAAATTAGAATAAATCAAAATCTATATTGCATTGTCCACGTAGCAAAAATTAGTCACTAACTTTGACTAATTTAGTAAAAATTTGACCTCATTTAGGTAGGTAATAGATAGATACATAATTAGTAGATATATTAGCAAAAATGTCAGCTGAATACAATTAATAGATAGTAAAAAGTAAGCTAACTAATGTTATCTACTTGGAAATTTCATATAAAATAAATTATAAAATATTATCTACATGTATTCTTCAAAATGTTCCAGAAACTGTTCTGCAATTATAAATAGCTATTTTAACCCAGTAATTCTTACTATAATTTGGTATATTTCTTGAGTTGAAAATTTTTTGTTGTCAACATATAATATAGGATAAATTGTTATTGGTATACCTTAGTTATTATTAAATATTTATAATGCTTACATGAGACCTGCTCTCAAATAAATAAGAATGTTTCTGCTGTAGTAGTATCTTTTTTTAATACATCTAGTGTTATTGTCTTTGGCTCACATTTAATTGTAGATTTCAAAGCAAAAAATAGTGTTTCGGCAACAATTTTTTTTAAAAGTAGTTATTTAACTCCGGTCTTTGCCAGTTTTTTAGCCTGAATTGTTCTCGAATTATGTTTCAAAATTTATATAATATAAATATATTTTTTTTAAAATCTAAATAATTCTTGATCTTTAGAATATTGGCTAAAAAATTTGGATATGAAAATAGAATGAGTGTTATACCTTAACGTAGTAATTTTTTGTGTTTTTTAAAACTATGGAAGGTACACAAATCGCTGATTTGTGTTTAAAAAAATTTAAAAATTTGGGGTACACAAATCGGTAGGTGTTTAAAAAATTAAAAAAAATTAGAATACACAAATCGGACGGTCCAATTTGTGTACTCCATATTTTTTTAATTTTTTAAACACAAATCGGACGGTTCCGATTTGTACTCCATAAATTAAATCATCCCACATTTTAGAAAAATATCATAGTAGATCACAATTTAGAAAAACATCATTGTTAACCCAATATTAAAAATAAAAATGTGTAGAATATTCAGCCGAAAAAATAAAACATTTTCAGCTTTATTATTATTATTATTATTTTGTAATTTTATGCCTTCTGATAAATAGACTTTGAAGTCTGCCAATACTGAAGATTACTTGTAAGATTTAAATTGTTTCACATTGATAATAACTGCAGATGGGAACACATAGCCCTTCCATAAAATCTATTACTAATGACCATAGTTTCTAATGGTTGGTTTCCAACATCAACAGAAGCATCAAAACGATGAAAGGATAATAACATTATGCATGTAAGTGCAAACTACACTGCTTTATAATAACCCCTAATAACATTCAATTAGAAATTTCCTAATAAAAAAATCAATTACTGCATGTTTTTTTCCAGAATTCTGCCTAAAGGTCTTGTTAGCCGATGCTTCTCCTATGTATCCATCAACTGTATCAGGGGATGACCTCTTTGCTAGAGTTTGATAAGAGCTATCACCGTTGCTTTCCACAGCAGAGTCCTTTGGTTGACATTAACTAAACAATCAGTTTATATCCAATTTACATGATCTACCTTTCAGACCATTTTTTCCACATAACAAATATTAACAATCATTATATATATAAATCTCACCTTCGAAAGAGAAACTACCCCCGTGGGCATTGCTATCATCTTCTGTCTCAGTTAGAGAGGTATGATCCATTATTTGGGAAGTCTGCAAGAAAGTACATTTTCAGGTATACTCTAACTGTGGGCAATCTTTTTTGTCATCCAAGATAGTATTCGCTCTTAGCAATGCTCCCAAAAATTATACTTACAAAGGCTTCAACAGAAGAGCTGGCACACCCGAAGCTCGATATGAGGAAGTCCTCATCTGAAAGCTTGGTTACACTGTATACGCCCTCAATGGCATTTATATTCTTGTATGTAATGTTCAGTTTGAATAAGAATCTTTTGTCAATAACATTATCCAAGTATTTTGGGTATGAGTTTGTCTTTTCCCACATCTTCACACATACATTAGGAATTGTTGTTAGTGGAAGATAGATAACTGACCTTGCATAACTTGGTTATAAACATGTAAAGTTGACTTACACATATCTCGTTAACTTTGTCAGCAGGCTTTCCCACCATCTGCTCTGCTTCTTTATTCCACACAATGAGCTTTAGACACCCAGTTCCATCAGTAACAATTATTTGTAGCCTATACCTGCAGCACCGTGGAAGCAGAATTGAATTAGCAAATTCTAACACCACTAAATAATGCTACAGTCAAGGTACAACATTTTTAATATTGATGTCAGGTGAGTGTCACGTTTTTTTTTTTTTTTTGTATGCTAAGCAATTACCTCAACATAGCCTTGAAGCCTACACGTCTACAATGGTCACAACAATACCTATCTTTACTTTCAACAACCTTCTTCGGGCATGTCTTACATGAAGTGTAACACCAATCATCTTTTCCCACCTCAAGAGATACAATATTGGCAATAATCCAACACGACGTCTCCTAACAAATGGCACACGAATGAGCTAAAAGATGGTTAGTCTAAGTAATGATAGAAGAACCTCACCAGTTGCATATTGAGGACCTCCTCTATAGTCTTCAATGGAACAATGCCTGTGTTGATCTCATCCGTGGCAGAGTATTGAGGTTGGGTCTGAAGTTGAGTAATGCGTTGTGAAGGGGAAATAATATCCTTATTCAACCTATGCATAACATAAAATGTTTTGATAAATAAAATTTTCTGGTTTTTCTAGATAAGAAATACAAGTAAAATGTTAGTTAAACAGGCAGTATTAGCAAGTAATTATACCTTTGCTTAAACTCATTTATCTTAGTCAGATTTGGATTGAAGTAAACTTTGGAGACATAGTAGGTACTTTGAATATTCAGTGAATTCAAATAGACATTAGTCTTAAAAAGTTGGACCACTAATATGAAAGGTTCCCCATCATCTCGTTCAAGTTGTGGAAGCACTTGGTCAACCAACTCTCCAAACAATGTACACTTAATTTTATTCTTCCTAGGACACCAAGAGGGAACACCAATATCATACATAGTTTGAGTACTAATACTTCTCCCCACGTTGGCGTGAAAAGGAGAATTTCGGAACAGAATTTAAAAATGAAATCAACTCAAATATTAAATATTATTACTCTAGGTCCTCCAACTGCAGAGCAATACGCTTGCTTTGGTGACCCGTGCATGTGATAATTCCCCTGGCCTCTTCCTTTCCCACAACCTCACCTATGTAATCTACAATGAATAATGTTGCAGTTAAAATATATTACTTGAAATCATAGGACATAACATTAAAAGCATAATATGAAGACTAAATTGATTGAACTTACCAAACAATAGATTTTTATCACTGGCACCATTTGACTCAAGCTCAGCAAAAGGACGAAACTTAAAAGGATTAAAAGCAAACGTCCAATTGGTTGGAGCATCACTTCAGTCTTTGTATAAAAACTGAGCTTGTACTTATGTGGAGTTGTCCTAATTTTGCCATTATTAGTTATAACAATAAAATTCTGCATTTTGTAAATAGCATGCTCCTTTATTTAGTGTTTGAATGCCTCCAATGCAGGTTTGGAAATGGTTGCATGAATCCTATCACCCTGCAAGAGATTTTCCAAACAACAGGAACAAAACAAAATTACAATGCATAAAAATACAACTTCCAACCCATTAGAATTGCTTGTAAATTACCTTCACATCTTGTAATACCATCTCCAAGCTGAACACCTCGTTTTCATTTCACTGGCTCAGGAACTCATACAATCGAACCACACCCACAACCAATGACCAAGAAAGCTTGGTAGCATTGATATCAGCAATAAGATCCACTATTCCAGCCATATTTTTCCTCGAAACAATAACAACAGGATTTTGAGTAAGTAGAAATTAGGATACAAAGGGTAATGATCTATAACTTATTTGTGTATATGAAGTTGACCGTCCTGCTATATATAGACAATTCTCTATATCCCTATCCTTGAAATGAGCGGAAAATCCACTAATGAGCTAAAAGTTGTCAATTTTAAAACACTTACCGATGGCGCCAAACTGCAAGCTAGCAACACCCTCACACGTTCAATATTCCATGAATATCTGTAACCTAAGGTCATTTCAATTCTTCTGTTATGTTGCGTCTCGAGGTGTAACTTTCTTTCAATATGCGCAGGAAGAAAGAGTGCATCACTGAACACTTCATAGTGGAATGAGTTTCACCGAGAATCCCACCAAGTTGCCCTTTTTTTTGGAGGGAACACTGTTGCCGTGTCGCTAATGGAACTGCTGTATTGTAGAGAACCATTTCTGGTAGAACTACTACTTGGAGAGCTCATTTAAAAAGGCATTCTAACACTTACTGGACTGGACACATGTTGTTGTGGAGGAAGCCAACATTACAGTATGCTCTGTGCACGTGTTGGTCTGGGGAGAGTTTAGTGTTGGAGGGAATAGTGTGGTGCTTCGTTTACTGGAATATTATTTGGTATAAAAAGTATATTTGGAATGTAATTTGGTATAAAAAATAAAAAAAACATTGATATTATTGTTCGAAACATTACATAAAAATTTTTAAGCAAGCAAAAAATATTAGTATTAAAAAAATGCTATAAAGTATTATGTTACATTATTATTTATAAGTGATTCTATCAAAATATAAATGATGTTCTAAATTTTGTGCTATTTAACTCAAATATTATAAATTGAAATAGTACTTAATCTATATTAAATTACATTACATTATTTTCCCAAATAGTAATAGTGCTCTTTTATTTTTCACACTAATTAACAATTTAAATATAGTTTACATTCACATCATAATTGTATTTTTCCTTTGTTTCACTCAAACACACGGATAAATTGCAAATGTAAATAAAAAAAAGTATCACATTCAAAAAAATATATTAATAATAATAAAAGTAATAAAAGTGACCAATTCAACAATAATACGTTATATTTGGTATTAAAAATTTTTGCTTTAAAATAAAAAATATACAATACTTTTTCTTTTATATTTGTATCATGAAATATTGAGTAATTAGTAACTTTCATAAAATTTAAATAATTAAATAGAACTATAATAGACAGAATATATAAAACAAAAAACCTTATTAAATTGAAAAGGAAAGAAAAAGCCTTAGTTATTTCATTATCAAATTGACAATTATTGTTGTTTTTGAAAATAGGATTTGGCCATGAGTAAATCAACTGCTTCCATGACCTCAAACAGATACATCATTTAGAGCGTAAATTTAAATTAAAAATGATAAAAAAAATCATAGCTACTAATAAAAAAAATATCTATCCATTTATATTTTTTTGTATAAAAGACCTATTTTTTGTACTATTCTTTGTATATTTTCTTTTGGCTAAACATTTCAATATTAAAAGGACATTTTTTCTTGAACTTTTTTTGAAATTATAGCCTTTGAAAAATCTCCTTTATTGAGATATAGAGGAATTACAATGCTCTTTTATAGAAATATTTGTCTTTTCTATATTTGTTAATATATATTTCTATAAGGATGAATATGTATATCTCTCTTTATTCTGCTATATCCTTCTTTACTTTTAAAAAACTTGAATCCACATGTCTATTCTTTAATTGTAGGGATGGCAGGAGTACTCGAACCCGCGGGTACCCGACACGTCCCTATCCGGCTGGGGCGGGTTTAAACCCGACCCGCATTGGGGCGGGTCCTGAGCGGGCGGGGTGTTGATCGCGGCGGAGCGGGGTCGGGTTCATGGTAAACCCGCCCCGGAGTGTACATATACTCCCTCATATATATATCTCTTTTAGCAATTAGGGTTGCCTCCCTCATACGGTCATACCCACCTACCCACATACCCAAATCCCAGAAACACACACAGCACTCACTTACCCAGATCCCAGAAACCCACACAGCAGCCACCTTGCTCACCGCCGCTGTTGCTTGCTTTGCTCCGTCGCTCACCGCCGTCGTCGCGCAGTCGCTCACCTCACCGCTCTCCCTCACCGTACTCACTTCTCTCGTTGCCGTCACTCTCCTCGCCGTTTGTCTCTTCAATTTGTAGTCTCCGGTCCCTCCTTCCACTGTCGTCGTCTCACTGGTAAGCCGCAAGCACTCCTCCTTTACTCACTACTTACAGCTTACTGGCTTGCTATTTGCTTCTTGCCTTCTCCAGATTTATTTTCTGTGAGTAGATTTTATAATTTATTTTTTTATGTTAAAACAGTTAAACTTGCCTTTTCATTAATATTATGTAAATTGTTGACGGAGGACTTCTTTGAGTACAATAATTATTGATCTTGAAAAATTCCTAAATGACGATATAAAGAATGATGTCCTCAGCCCTCAGGAATTTGTTGGCCCTGCCAAGGTCCTCTCCTTTTTAAAGAAATTAACATTTGCTTTGCTAAGTTAATTTATGTTATTATGTACTTCTTTAAAGCATGAGCTTTGCAATTTGTTTGAGTAATAACTGTAAGTTTTCTTACTAGCTAATAAGAATCGGCCTAATTTATGTGTGTTGGCCTTATGTATCTTTATTTTTTTAAATCAAAGTATGTTTGGAAACTGAACTTATCTATTACTTCTCATTTTTTATGTTAAATATATATCATATGGCTTTTCTGTTTAAGCATTGTTTATGGCTTTCCTGATTAATATTTTCTAGGAATCAAGATACTTGTGGTAGTTATAAAATTGAAGGCTGATTATCCATAATGCCATGTATTCTTTTGGAGCTGATTCAGAGTCAGTCAATAAAAGTGATCCTTTTGTATATTCTTGTGATTTGTGCTTGATTAATTATAATTGATTTCAATCTAACACCATCAAGTCATCATGCTTGCTATGTATACACATGAAACTCATTTAGGTAATGAGTGATTCACTTGCTGCTTATAATGAGATATGAGGTACACTAACTCTTTAAATACAAAATCTAATCTTTCTTCTCTCTAGCTGCTTAGTGCTTATTATTTTTCTTTTTCCTTTCCCTTGGTCTCTTGTGTCAAAGTTGGTAATGTTACAGCTTACATTTAGCATTATTGTATCAAATTTGCTTATTAAATTATTAACCCGTTGACTGTAAATTTGTTACTCTTACTTTATACAATAAATTTTATTAGAACTAACATTGAATAAACTTAAATTTTTTTTAAAAGTTAGTTCTTGTCAAGCTGGTTTAAGTATTTTGAGAGAAGAGACTACAGTGTGATATTATTGTGTTAGTCATAAAAATTTCCGATAGCATAAAGATGAGTTAATTTGTTGCAATTGTCACAAAGAATGAGTGTCTATTATTGTTATCTTTTTTATGACTGATAATTTGATTTTGTGCTGTGGATTGTTGATTTTGAGTTGTTGATTGTTGATGGCTGATTAATAATCTGATTTTATGATATTATTTATCATTTTTTATGTCTTTTTTCCAACAGCATTCTATATGGTTTCTATATGGTTTGTTTAGTTTTTCAATTCCATCAATGTAGTATCTTTAAAATAGTTTCATGGTTAGTAATGCTAGAGAGGACACATTTTTTATGTTAATTTTTACTTAATACTAATTAACTTATTAATTGTTATCTCTTTGAATTTCAGGTTTGAATCTTGACCTCCAAACCTTTATTGATGATGAAGATTTGAAAGTGATCAAGAATAAGGATTGAAGACTCTTATATTTAATTATGTAATATTTTTATTATAGTGTTAAATTTGTAGTAATCAAACATTAACTTTTTTTACTTTCAAGTTATTTGACGTTGTATAAATTTTATGTTTGTATTTTAATATAAGTATGAATTTTAAATTTTTATCATAATTTATATATGAATATTCAAAAATTAAAATGTTAGTTAATTTTGATCGAGGCGGTTAGAGGCGGGGCGGGTATCCGCAGGGGCGGGTTAGGGTAAAACAGTTTACTACCCGCGGGTAGAGGTGGGGCGGGTAGTAGTAGGGTCAAAGGAGGGCGGGACAGGGTCAGGTAGGGCAAAAACCCGCCCCTACCCGCCCCACTGCCACCCCTATTTAATTGGCTAATAACTTTTATAATTTCACTATCATGCTAAACATTGTCAAAGTCAATACGCATAATTTTAAAATAAGTGAACAAATCAATAAAAAAATGGGAATTACAGATCTTGAAACTAAAAATCTATAAATTATTTTTAAATAAGCTATTAAATGGAAGCAAGTAGACAATTTAAGTACAATTTTGTTCATGAGAGCACAACCTTTTTTTTTAGTATGTAAAACTCACTACATGAATCATATAATGGCATTTAGAATTTAGGTCATAGTATACAAAAAAAATTTGTTTATGAACTTTGCACTAAACAAATATTAACTTGAGAACAAAGAAAAGTGTAGACAAAGCCAATCTAAAGTAACAATTTTCCTTCACTTTTCATCTTCTTTGGAAAAAATATGTTCATATGTTACATTTTCTTCAACTAAGTCGCTCAGATATTTTCCATGCTTGACATAGATCATACTTCTAAAGTTTTTCTTTCTAAACTGTACACAATTTTCATCGGTACGTCAAAAAGAAAAAAAATGAGTTGACAATAATCTAAAATCAGCACATAAAACCCATACATTCAATGTGATTAATTAGAAAAAAAAACTCTTTAGCTTTCTGAAAAATATCGATAAATTTAGAAGTTCAGGAACACAATTTCTCTCAACTATACTCTATGCCTCATTTGTTCTCATAAACAGCCAAGCATGAAGCTTAATAAGAATTAAAATTCACAGTTTAATAAGAATACATCTATAGTAAACACTGTTAAAACAAAAATAATAAAAAGTTAAAAATTTAGTAAGATAATTAGAATTGACATAAGTTCAGGAACACAATTTCTCGCAACTATATTCTATGCCTCATTTGTTCTCATAAACAGCCAAACATGAAGCTTAATAAGAATTAAAATCCACAGTTTAATAAAAATACATCTTTGGTAAACACTGTTAAAACAAAATAATAAAAAGTAAAAAATTTAGTAAAATAATTAGAATTGAATATTTGTCCTAAATCTTTTAATAAAATCACTAAATGAAGCTAAAAAACTAAGAATTATTCATTCAAAAACAAAATTATATACTGATATTTGCACCTGATAATCCTCTTTGCTGAACTCTGACAATTTTAAAAAGCAAAGTATTTTTCAGCAACATCTCTTACATAAAATAATCAAAATTAGAAAAATCAATCATGGTTAGATTGAATTAAATTGGATTTAGTGGTATGTCCTTTCATAATGGATGTCAATTAAAATAATAATAATATATACTTCAAAGATTAAAAAAAGCAACAAAATAATGATTTCACTAATTAGAGTATATTAAATAATTGGTTTATGTACATAATTCACAAAAAAATTTGTAATCATCACATAAGGTCAACTATCAAATTAATCTCTCTTAAAGTTTGACTCTGGATCTATTGTAAAAATTTACTAAAGTGTTTGAAATTGACAGAAAAAATCCATTAATGTGAATATAGTATGAGAGTTGCAACTAAACTCATCTTACTAATATGTCTAATGAACTACAATAGAAAATAAATGCTAGAACTCATAAATAAAATGCTAACTATTCCTACTTTATAGATTTGGCCAAGTGAAGGTAAAATTCTGTATTTTAAAGTATATATTTTTAATTATAAACTTAGAATAAATTATTGTAATTACTTAAATTTATTTTACTTTAACAAATAGTTTGCATTTTATAGCAAAATGAAAAAAATTCTCTACAATTACTTTAACAAATAGTTCATGATCCTGATAATGTTTTTAATAAAATTGTATGCATAAAGGATCTAAAAAACTTCCTTTTATGTGCATCTTTTTTGAAAAATCTTAAAAGCTTCCAATAATAACTATTCTTACCATATTGGCCGTAATTAAGAATATTAATAAAAAAAATCACATCTTAGCTTTACAATTGGCCACACTACATTGCTATTGAATATCTTTTGTCCTTAATACATCGCATAGCATTTTATACTTAATATTTCTACCTCAAATAGAAATATTGATAAATCTTCATTCAAATGTTAGTTCCAAATTTATACATTCTAAATCTTCTTTTGGATTATTAGTCTCTATCTTTTAATACTTCAAATGAACATAAACACAAAGAAGGAATGGAAAAGGACAGTTTCATTCAGAAAATTAATATTAAAAAGCTTGAAAAAAAATTATTCAAAAGAATATGAAAACATTATTGTGAATCATGAATTAGAGAATGCTTACCTAGTACAGCCTTGCGAACCTTATAATTTAAAATTCAAGTCAACCTCATCAAACTCTATGAATCCAATTTCAAATGTTTATCATAAAATAAAACTTACGCAAACCTTAAGAGAGACAATACTATATCCTCTTTAAAAATAGGGAGAAACTTAGAAGATCCAATATTATTATTTATTTATAATGGAGAATTACCTTCAATGTACTTCTTTTGGAAGTAAAATTCATCGAATTCATCATCCTGTAAATTGGAAATAGAAAATAAAACCCATCAATTAAGTTTATAAAATAACAAAAGAGAACAGGTAGTATGAATTGCTCAAGTTTTATGCTTTTGTTAAGTAATACTAAAATAGTAAACTTTTCTATTTGCATAGTTAAATCAACCATTTTGATTAAACAGAAAAAAAATAGATGCACTCAAAAAATATAGGGTGCTTCAATTCATTGAATAAAGACTTGAAGACCTCTAGCTTACTATCAGTTAAAGCTCCATTTCAGAAGTAACAATACATAATGTTAGGCAAGTAAATGTTCAAACAATTTAGTTGCTAAATTACTTTAGTCATGTATTTCCACACAATTTTTAGTGATTAACTAATATTCCAAACAACCATATCTATAGAAAAATGTTTCAAATTGGGAAACATAAAGATAAGTTAATAAATTTGTCACAAACCTATATTTAAAGAATCCAATTGATACCACAAACAACAAATTCAACCTAACTTCATGAACAATCTTTAACAATGAAACCAAGGATTCCTTCCTTAAAAAGTACAACTATACTCGTACTTTCCACGTTTTGCAGCAATCTGAAATTTAAGCCATATCAATATCATAATAATTAATAAGAATGAGAACCATGTGAACTTCTAATTGAGACAATAATTAGTAGATCTCATAATCAATTTCAACATTCTTCTTATATCATATATCAGTAATGACTGATTTCTTTTTTACCCAAAAAAGAAAGAAAGAAATAACTTGAAGGAATTTGATGTAACGATCGAACCTGAAGGGAAACTGTGGAGCTTCGTTTACTGTGGATCTGAATCCTTTTGCATCTTCCTAACATAGAGAAAGCATAATTTCTTAAGAGAGAGACATTATTATCTCCTCTTTAAAAAGAGGGAAAAACTTAGAAGATCCAATTTTATTATTTATTTATAATGGAGAATTACCTTCAATGTACTTCTTTTGGAAGTAAAATTCATCGAATTCATCATCACCTGTAAATTGGAAACATAAAACAAAACCCCTGAATTAAGTTTATAGAAAAACAAAAGAGTACAGGTAGTATGAATTGCTCAAGTTTAATGCTTTTGTTAAGTAATATTGAAATAGTAAACTTTTCTATTTGCACAATTAAGTTAACCATTTTGATTAAATAGAAAAAAATAGATGTACTCAAAAAATATATGGTGCTTCAATTCATTGAATGAAGACTGGTAACTGAAGACCTCTAGCTTACTATCAGTCAAAGCTCCATTTCAGAAGTAACAATATATAATGTTAGGCAAGTAAATATTCAAACAATTTAGTTGCTAATTACCTTAGTCATATATTTCCACAGATACTGCAGTACTTTTAGTGATTACCCAATATTCCAAACAACCACAACTATATAAAAATGTTTCAAATTAGGATAACATAAAGATAACTTAATAAATTTGTTACAAACTCATATTTAAAGGATCCAAGTGATACCACAAACAACAAATTCAACCTTACTTCATGAACAATCTTTAACAATGAAACCAAGGATTCCTTCGTTAAAAAGTTCAACTACCTGTACTTTTCATGTTTTGAGGCAATCTGAAATTTAAGCCATACCAATATCATAATAATTAATAAGAATAAGAACCACGTGAACTTCTAATTGAGACAATAATTAGTAGATCTTATAATCAATTTCAACATTCTTCTTATATCATATATCAACAATTATTGATTTCTTTTTTACCCAAAAAAGAAAGAAAGAAAGAACTTGAAGGAATTTGATGTAATGATGGAGGTGCTTGAGTTCTGCAAGAATCATATGCTTACCCGTGAATTATAGAACCATTTCCGACAACACTTTAAGTTGCAACTCATTTAAATATGTCTGAAACCCTAAACTGCAAAACAAAAACAAAACAAAAAAAGTTGAATACTTGAAAAAGTTAGCAAAAGAAAAGAACTCAAATATTGAAACTTGAAGCCCAATAGTGTTAATCCCACCTTGGAATAACAGTTGAAACAATATGCATTTGGAGGAAGAAGAAGAAGTATGGAAGAATCTTTTCATGCTTTCAAGCGCATGACATGCAGCAGATACTAACGCCATTCCACTTTTTCGATAGCCACTTCTCCAATCTCTGTTTATTGCTGCGGTGGCACGTTCTTGAATATCCTTGTTCTTCCCCATCCTGCTTCCTCCATCTCTGGGTCGGCTCTACTTCTTTGGACTTCCGAAATCTCCCTTCCTATTTACTCTGACGTTTAAGATAAAGTCTAAATCTTCAGCTACAATCTCAACCTACTGGTTGCTGGGAGGAAGAGTAGAATAAGTGAGGAGGAAGAGAAGGATCAGAGGATGTGGGGGTGGTGGGGATGGTGACATGACGACAAAGATTAAGTTTCTTAATTTTTTTTTTAGGTTTTTAATTTTCAGTCACTAAAAGTAAAACGGAAGAGAGCAATTTGATTTGGAGAATAGATTTGTGTGGGAAAATTCCCGCTTCGCCGCACTAGAGGGAAGACTATTTTTTCCTGCGACGTGTCGGTCTGGAGAGAGTTTAGTTTTGGAGGGAATACTGTGAAGCTTCATTTACTGAACTACTTAACTTTTATATATTAGATAGATAATTTTACTGTAAAATATCTCAATAGTATGTATTCTATGTACATATATACTCCATGTGAGTACTACTACTAGTCTACTACCCTACAAGAAATTCATGTTGTATTATCCTCTATTTGGCTACTTAGTAATTCAATTATACCAGAACAACTAACTAGTTATAAAATTAATTATATGTAACCGATTTCATCTTCTTTTTTTTTCTAGCAACTTCTAGTAACTGTGCTAACCATAGCCCTAACATTTCTCCTGAAGTCGAAGAGGATTTTTTTGCATAACTCTCAGTTTTACTTTGAACCTTAAGAAGGTAGAAATAGATACTGGTTTTATAAGTATATCCGCTACTTGATCCGTAGCTAGAATGTGCATTACATAAGCCTCATTCTTCGCAACATAAACTCATACAAAGGATTGGTCTAGAGCGAATTTGTTTTTGTTTTGAAGGATTGGATTGGCTGCTAATAACACTGCGTTTTGATTATCACAATGAATTATTGGTTTTATTACGCTTGGTACTCTGATTTCACTCATCAGGTTTTGAAGCCACACAATTTTAGCCAATGTGTCTACAATTTCTTTGAACTCAGCCTCTATGCTGCTTCTCGACACAACTACCTGTTTCTTACTAGCCCAAGACACTAGATTCGGTCCTAGATAGATGCAGAACTCATTGATTGATTTCCTATCATCGACATTGTTGTCCCAATCTGAGTCACATAACCCATAAATTCTGAAGCCATCTGAACTCTTGAACATGAGACCATGATGTAATGTTCTTGCCAAGTACCTGAGGATTCTCTTCACTGATTTCCAGTGAATGTCAAGTGGTTGATGCATAAATTGTGCTACTTTGTTTACTGCAAAGGAAACTTTGGGTCTAGAAATTGTTGCATACTACAGTCCTTCTACCATTGACATGTACAGAGTTGAGTTGTGAATGTCCATCACCAAATGCTGAGAGTTTGAGGCCTGAGGTCATGAGTGTTAGGACAGGCTTTGTATCACCCATGTTAGCCTTCTTGAGTAGGTCATTTATATACTTTGTTTGACTTAGTATTACTGTATCATCAGAAGGTTTTCAATTCCCAAGAAGTATCTCATCTCTCTTAGGTTCTTTAGAAAGAATGTATTGTTGAGTTGGAAAACTAACTTCTGAATTTCTGACTAGTTGTCCCCTATGATTAGAATGTCGTCAACATAAATCAGGATGTAGATTGAACAATGACTAGTGAATTTTGTGAAAAGAGAGGTGTCAGATTTGGTGTTGTGAAAACCAAACTGATTTAGGGTAGTGCTGAGCTTTGTGAACCAAGCTCTTGAAGCTTGCTTGAGGCCGTATAATGCTCTCTCCAATTTGCATATTTGATGTGGTTTTCCAGTTATGAATGCCTCAGGTTGTTGCATGTACACCTTTTCATGTAAGTCTCTATTTAGAAAAGTGTTGTTAAAGTCAATTGTCTGACTTTCCAACCCTTTGATAAAGCTACACTCAACATAACTCTCACTATGGAAGGCCGAACTACTGAGTTAAAAATTTGATCATAATCAATCCCTTATTTTTGATGGAATCCGTTTGCTACGAGCCTTGCCCTGTACTTTTGAATGCTTCCGTCAGGGTGCCTTTTGATTCCAAATTACCCATTTGCAGCCAATGGGGTGTATGGTTGGTGAAGGATCTACTAATTGCCGCGCATAATTTCTCATTAGTGCTGAATATTCCTCTTCCATCGCCATTTTCCAATGAGGAGCAGTGAATACACTGACTTTGGAACTGTTTGAGTAAGATCTAATGTTGATTCGACAACTGCAACATAAACCTTGGGGTTAAAAATTCCACTTTTCTCCTGGTTTGCATGGGATGACCTCTGTGCACTGGCTGAGGTCCCCTTGGCAGCTCAGGACAAGGGAGTGAACTCGTTGAGGTGGATTTTACTATGCAGGACCTGCAGTGTTAGACATACTACTAGCAGCAAAATCAACATTAGATGAAATAATTGATGAATTAGAAGAATTAGATAATGAAAGTAATGAATTAGATATGCAATTGATATTATTGGAAGATGAATTATGCATGATGGGTTGGGTGAGTGGTGGGAAAAGTCTGTGTTGCTGGGTATTGGGCAGCTGAATTGGTTGAAAAGTGTTGTAAGGTTTATAATTTGAAGATTCAGGATCAGGTGAGGTAAATAGTTGAGGGTAGGGGAACTCATATTCATTGAACAGAACATTTCTAGACATGTAAATTTTTCCCGTTGGAGAAAGGCATTTGTATCCCTTTTGATCTGAGTTGTAGCCTAGAAAGACATATTTGTGAGATTTGTGATCAAATTTGAGAGAGTTGTATGATTTGAGAAGAGGATAGCAGGTGCAGCCAAAAGTTTTGAGGAAATGGTAATTAGGTTTGGTTTGAAACAAGTCTTCTATTAGGGTTTCAAAGTTGAGATTTGGTGTGGGTAATCGGTTAATAAAATAGGTTACAGTGAGAATTGCTTTGTCCCATAATTTTAAAGGTAGTGAGGCTTGGGCTAAGAAGGTTAGGCAGGTTTCTATTAGGTGTCTGTGTTTCTGCTCAGCAACACCATTTTGCTGGTGAGGGTGGGGACAGGTTCGTCTATGTTGTATGCCATTTTCTTGAAGGAAGTGAGTGAAGGCTGTGGATAAGAATTCTCCTCCATTGTCAGTTTGGGGGGCTTTTATTCTTTGACCCGTTCTGTTTTCAATTTGAGACTTGTACTGCAAAAAGGCTGAGAATACTTGTGACTTTATTTCAAGAAGGTAGGTACAGGTGTGCTTGCTGAATGCATCTATGAAGCATATGTAGTATCTGTGGCCACCTGAGTTGCCATAGGCAGGTGCTGGTCCTTAGAGGTCTGAGTATACTAAGGTTAGTGGGGTAGTATCTGAGGTTGTGGAGTTTGGAAATGGAAGTTGGTGGATTTTGCTTTTGCAGTAGCATTACAAATTATGGGTGTGAGAGGTTCTTCTTTGCACAGATCATTGAGGTCACAGGTTTTGAGTATATGGTTTACAATTTTGGGTGACGGGTGGCCAAATTTGTTATGCCAAAGTTGGAAGGTGGGGGTGATATTTTTGCAAGCAATTAGAGTAGTGTGCTTGCTACATTCAAGAGATTTCCATTGTGAGCAATTACATAACTAGAATTTGCAGCAGCATGTTTGCAATTTTATGTACTTGTAGTTGTAGAGTTGGCAGTATTCTTGACATCAGTATTGTTAGTGTCCTTGCAATCAACATCATTAACATGGATATAGCAATTTGCAGCATTAATAGAATTTGCAACTCTTCCAGTATTGCACTCATCAGATGTTGAACACAAACTACTACTACTACTATTATTATTATTGCAATTATCAACATATGATACAATTTTTCAAAGTTTGAACACAAACTTTCAACAACATTACAATTAACAACATAAAAGCTTAAACTATCATTTTTGCTGCATAACTCTTCTATTTCAGGCTTAGTAATGATGCTATTATCTATACGGGACTTCACTACTTGAGACTTATCACAGCTATTCTCAGACACAGTGCAGCTGCTGAAAGTGGCTATACATGAGCTACTCATCTTATTTTCTTTTCTAACTACATCACAAGTAAATGAAGAGTTTGCTGGTGTAATTTGTTACTTCTGCACTTGTCCAGTTTTATCAGAGTTGCGAATTATTTTTGAAATGCATACGTCATCAAATCTGTACAGTCCAGCTCTAAGCGTGCCTCGAAGTAGTTTCTTCTTGGATTTTTACATGGCATAAGTGAGGCAAGAATTCGAAGAACACGTTTGTTGTCTAAGGCAAATTTTGATACACTAACTAGGTTCTTGGATATAGAGGGTACATGTAAAAGGTTTTGGAGTTTAAAGGATTGGTTAGAGAGTGGTGCATGCATTAAAGACCTTCCAATATTAGCAATTGACATACCTTTTTCATTACCTCCAAAGACTTGCTCTGATCCTTCATATCTTGATCCATTTATGAGGTTCATCTGATCAAAGGTGATGTGGTGGGAGGTTCCTGAGTCAGGGTACTAGCCATTGTCTGGATAAGATGAGAGAACTGTGAACAGTACTTGAAGGTAAGGCTTCCTTTATTTCTCTTGATTTTGTGATGCAAACTTCTGTTGATAGCCAGAATTACCAGGATTGTTGTGAAAGGATAGGCTGGGTGAAGGTGGTCCAGTTGCAGCTTGAAATTGAGGATGTTGGTAGTGTTAATTGAACCGGTGAAAACATTGCCAAGCTGTGAGGCCTACCTTTTCACAGAGCTGGCATTGTGGTACATTGTGGTATAGTTCCTTGCCACCATGTTAATCTGCCTCCTCCTCTGAAATTTTTGCCACCTTTGCCTCTTCTTGCATAGTCTCTATTACCTACTTTGCCATAGTTTCTGTAAATGCCATAGTCTTTTTTATAGGTGCTGCTGTCCGATTCATCTGCATCGTTCTTCTGAGCTACGTTGGCTTATATTATCGAGAGTTCAGATTTTTTAAACCTTTCATTCACTTCCTCCTGTGCTAATAGTTGTGATTTAAATTCCCTGATGGTCATTATTTCTATTCTTGCATTGATTACAGTGATAAAGGTATTGGATTCCTCACTTAAATCTCCTAAGGCAGCTTCAAAGTATTCATCTTTTGAAAGTGGAGCTCCTAGGGCAGCTAGTGAGTTTGTTACCTTGTTCAAACTTGCAAGATAGTATGCTGCTGATTATTCTTATTTCTTGATGGTTTTCATCTTTGTTTTGAGAATTCTGACTTTTGATTTCAATCTTGTTGTGAAGTACTCTTTAAGTGCATTCCAGATTTTATATGCATAGGTGTACTCAATAACTTGATTCACAAAATTTCTGTCCATGAAGGAGAGTAGCCACACTACGAGACATTCATCTTCTTGCTCCTAGTCCTCGAATGTCTTTGAGAGCACTTCATTTTCTCGATCTTCTTCAGAGCTGAATTGCTTTGGCCTAGAACCTTGAGTGAGATGACTCTAAAGCTTGTTTGATTTGATACACGCAAGAGCTTGCCGTTTCTATACTTTAAAGTTGTCTTCGTCTAGTTTGATGGTTGCTAAAAAATTTGCCAACGAATTTTGAGCGAGTAAGATAGTAAAGTTTGACGGAACTTGAGGTGCTGAAGGTGATCTCAGGGCTCTGATACCATGAACGGTACCAGAAATAATGAGGGAAGAGTATTTAGGGAAGAAAGACAGAGAAAATCAGAGAGAGAATGAGAGTAGAGGGTAGAGTGCGAGAGAAAAGAATGAGTGTATTTTCATTATGAGGTAAATTTCAATTAGGTTACATTACCGTGATGAGCTAATATATAAGAGGGAGAAAGTAATTAATTGATGCTTACTCGACAATTTAGTTATAATAAAAGAAATAACTAGTTATAGACTTAGTTATATGTAATAGACTTCACTCTAGGGATGGCAAAGCTCTCCGAGACGCGGGTATCCTGTAGGGACTACTCCGAATGGAGATTCGATTGCGGTAAGTTTTTTCGTGAGGATGAGAACGAGATAGGCGTGGGGACCACTAATCTCCGAAATTTATAAATTTACTTAATCGTTCTTAATAGTTTATTTCTCATATATATTTTTTAGTCATTTCCCATGCCATATATAGAGAGAGAAACCCAAAGTTCCTAATTCTCATTTGCATAACTCTTCTTCAATTCATAGCATCGTCCATACTCCATCCAATCTCTCTGCAGCCACCCCTCGCCACTCTCCGGTCTCACTGCATTGTCACCCGTCACCGTTTTATCACTCTCACCGCGTAGTTCTTTATACTTGTGGCATTCCTTTTCACAGTCGTCGTGTCCATTATCCTCTCTGCTATGTCCCCCACCTCGTCCACTACTTTGTATTCTAGCTCGCTGTGGAATAAGTCATCATCTTGTAGTTTAGACTTTTTATATAAAATATTGCTGTTTTTATATAAGATGGATACTTTCAACTTTATTTCTATGAAAATTAATAATTAGTCATAACTATCAGAAAGATAAGGAATGGGGTCCCAGTAAAAAATGGATCCGTATAGAAAATGAAGATAGGAAGTAATATTCCTCCATGACCGAAAACTGAGATAAAGACGAAAACAAAAACAAAGACGAAAAGCAAATTTGAGGACGAAAATGGAGAGTAAAGAGGCATCCTACTTAGCTTCATCCTTCTTCTAGCAGCTTCTAATAGCTATACTGACCATAGCCTTAACATGTATACACTATTATTGTATATTTTTTTTATTTTTTATATTGAAAGTAATCAATAAAAAATGAATAAATAAAAAATTTATATTTTATACTAAAAGTAATGCAAACATTAAAAAAATAATAAACAAATCAATTAGCGGCGTCAAACTACGTTCATAAGTTCGTTGTATAGTAGCAAGTTTTGGTACGGCTCAATCAGATAGAGCCGTAGAGAGATTGGGAGCAATAATGCTGCATGTTTAAGCTGCACTAGTTTAAGCTTAAACCATGTTCACAATGCACTTCAATTATTAGATTCTTGGAAAAAAGTCAACCTTAGCTTTTGCATATAACTTCATATGATATGGGAAGTCAACACCCTTTGGCCTCGAAGACTATTGTCTTTTGGTGGCGTTATGGCCGCACTCACCAGAGATTCTGCGGAACTTGCATGGACACATCAAATAAATGATTCTACTATATATGGACATTTCTTTAATTTGTGAAAATCTGGTTATTTATTTACACACATTGTATAGATAATAATGTTAGTGTTACAAGTGTGAGGAGTGCATGAAGTTAGTCCTATATCAAAAAAAGTAAGAAAGAGTGATGGGTTTATAAGATGAGAGACCCATTAACTTGACACCTTAAGATTTTGAGTTGAATGTGGTGTCTTCTCATCTTATGTTCTCTCGATGGTCAAGAGCTTTCTGCGGTTATCCCAACAAATAATTCTTTTAAAGAAAACAGATATAATACTTTTAATTTATATATTTGAATTTGATGTCTATTTTTATTATTCTTTTAAATTTTTTATTCTATCCTATTTGACAATAACAAATGACATATCTTTAAATTAACAAGTCATCTTTAAATCAACTTTACAAACTAAATATTATTATAGAATTAACACTAAATTATATTTGACTTCTCATATATTTTCATACATTATTTTATTTTTAGAATAATAAAAATTATAATATAATTAATAGTAATATCAGTAATTAATAAAAAATTATTATTTTATTTTTAAATCAACTTTACAAATTTAATGTCATTATGGTATTAACACTGTTTACATTAATAAATTTTGATATTTTTATTTTATTAGAAATTTAAGATTTTGTTTTGTTGTATTATATTATTTGATTTGTAATAAAAATAATAACGAAAATAATTAATATTAAAATTTTTGAGAGATAAATATCATCAAAAGTAAAATTGAACTTTTAAAATATTAAAAAATAATTTATAAATTATAATTAATTTTATGTAATTTAAATAAAGAGTAAAGTATCGTTTTTGTCCCCAACGTTTGGAGTAAGTCCTATTTGTGTCCCTAACGTTTAAATCGTCCTATTTGTATCCTTAACGTTTATAAAAGTGATTCAATGTTATCCTACTATCAATTATACTAACAAATCAGATTATATTTTTCAATTATTCTCACTTGGATGTATTCATTCTCGATTTTAATATTATACCCACTATTTGTGTTTAGATTCAATTATGTCCCTAGAAAAGTGAATTATGTAAATGTTGTAAGAATTAGTTTCAACATTTGATGAGCTATTTTTCGAAATAGATCATCGATTCTATCCCAGATATTTGTATTCTAAGGAATTTTTAAAACTCAAACTAAAGCGCACATGATGTGTAATTGACGGCAGGATAACATTGAATCACTTTTACAAACGTTAGGGATATAAATAGGACGATTTAAACGTTAGGGACACAAATAGAATTTACTCCAAACGTTTGGGACAAAAACGATACTTTACTCTTAAATAAAAAATCAATTTTAAAAAAAATCAATTTTTAAATAAAAAAATTGGTTTTTAAAATAAAAATAGATTTTTTTGTATAAAAACTAATTTTTTTCATATAAAAACTGATTTTTTTTAAATTAATTTTTTATTTAAAATTAATTTAATTTATTAACCTAAACGAAATTTTTTACTAATCAAAATTAAAATTATTTTTTTATTAATCTTAACTATATGTAATTCTACATATTAATAATAAATTTAAAAATAAAATAATTAAATTTATAAATTTTATTTTAATATAAATATTATTATATAATTTTTTATTAAAATTTCTGAGCCTTCAAACAAATTTTTTAAGTTCCGCTGCTGCTTTAAAGTACTCAAATTTCGATGTGATAGATATCATATGATTGATATTCCTGACAAACTCAATGAAGTAGATAATTTTTTTGAGAAAATTATATGGTACAGATCTGAATCTGTACAGATTTAAAGATTTGCTTACTTAAACTACACTTTTTAAAGCCACACTTTTTACTTAAAACCGTAACTCTTCACAAAGAAAAGCGTCACCTAATGGAAAAAAGTAAATTAGAAGATTTAAGAGAAGAAATAATTAAGTTATCAAAATTAATAGATCAAAAATTAATGATTTTAACTAATGTTAACTGTAATGACACCGAATTCTTAAAATCAATACAAAATGATTTTTCTCAAAATCTTTATTTTACTATAAATTTTATTGAAGGACTTCAAAAACCTGAAAAAACTTATTTTTCACACGGAATTTCTAAGAAATGTTACCATGGAAATGATTCCCCACATCTTTATCATACTTTTAACCCACAATTAAATTCTATAGTAGATATGCTTGAAGAAATATTAGTATCTATAAAATTTCAAAGAAATAAGGAAAAAGAAAATCCCAAAGAAGAAAAATTTCAAAATATAATCAACATAACAGATTTAAAAGTAAAACCACCACTAAAATTATGAATATTGAAGAAAAATTAGAAGAAGTTATAATGCTTTTTAAACAATTAAAAATGGCTCAAGAAAATAATATTATGGAACAGGGATTTCAGATAGAAGAAGAATTAGTAAATTCTGAAAATATAGAAAATGAAGAACACATCCTAGATTATTCAAGTGACGAAGAACCAGCAATTCCAATACAAGTAAAAAATGAAGCTGGAACATCTAGGGATAATCAATCTCAATTTAAATGGGAAACAGGTTTTGATAATTATGCTTTTAAAAAAGGGTTTATAAATAAAGATTCAAAATATACAAAAACACCATCAAAATACGTTCCTAAAATCCAGGAAATGGAAGGAGAGAGAATGCTCGATTTAGACTGTAAAAAGAATGAAAAAGAAATTTTCGAAAACTGGTTGAATTCCTTCTTATTAGAAGCCTTTACTAATCCAAAATTTAATGAATTATCTGGAAGAGATATTTGGAATTACATAGGGTTTCATACTAAAGGAGCTATAAGAGATTATATGACATCAATAGAAAACCAAATAATAGAAGAATTAGTAACAAAAACAATAGTTTATGATAAGATATTATATATAATGATGATTTTATATAAAGAATTTTTTGGAAAAAAGAATTATAGATCATAAACAAGAAGTCTATAATAAAGAATATCAAGAAGCAAAAAATCATTTAGCTAACATTCAAATATATGATCTATGTAATGTGGAGTCTTATATATGTGAATATAGAATACATTATTACAAATTAAAAGAAGAAGATAAAAATCATTATCTTAGTATGTATATAACAAAACTTCCATATCCTGCTAATGAATTTATTATGGGAAGATTTATAAGAGAAATAAATAGAGGAACAATTGAAAATAATTTTGGTGGAGCAACCTCTGCAATAAGAGAGGAAATAAAAGAACGTTGTATGCAAGAAGCAACTCAAAAAAGATTTGCAAATATAATTAGAATTTGCTGTCAGGATAATGAAGAGATACCTCAAAAATATGGTCTTAATAAAAATTTTCAAAGAAAAAGAAAATATCAATTTAGAAAAAGAAAATACTATCCAAACTGGAGAAAAAAGAGGTATTTTAGAAAAAGAAATAACAATAAAAACAAAAGACAAAAAAGTGATTATTGCCCGAATAAAAAAGAAAATTGTAAGTGTTGGTATTGCCAAGAAGAAGGACACTATGCAAATGAATGTCCGAAAAAGAAGGATAAAAAGGATCTTACTAAACAAATAGAAATTGCTAAGTCCTGTTTCATGGAACCATTAGAAGAATTTGATGATAACTTAGACTATATTTTTGAATATGTCTCGGAAACAGACTCAGAGACTGAGTAATAATGCTACATTTATTACTATAAAAATAACAGAAAAGTTTATAAATGCTTTCATAGATTCTGGAGCAACGCAATGCTTTGCTAGTTCAAACATAAAACTTGATTGGAAAAAATTAAAGAAACCATTAAGAGTTAGAATAGCTGACAAATCAATACATAAAATTAACCAAAAAGCAGAGATGGTTGAAATTTTTATTCAAAATTATATGTTCATTGTTCCATCTATATATATGTTAGACTCTGGAATGGATTTTATCATAGGAAATAATTTTTTAAAGCTATATCATCCATTCATTCAAGAATTAACATATATAGTTTTAAAAGCACCACACGATTCTTCAATAAATCAAAAATCAAAACGTATAAAAATACCAACTACCACTATAGATAAGATCTTAAAATTTAAAATATTTTCTATATTAGAGACATGTTATTTAAATTTATACTTTCAGATAAATATCCCAAAAAATAGTTTTGAAATAAAGATAGAAGAACTTTTGGATGAAATTTGTGCTGAAAATCCTTTAGATGTTAAAAATACAAATAACGAATTAGTAAGTATTAAATTAAAAGATCCTACAAAAGAGATAAATGTTCCAAATAAAATTCCTTATTCCGCAAGAGATAGAGAAGAGTTTTCATTAGAATGTAGAGATCTTTTGGAAAAAGGAATTATAAGATTAAGTAAAAGTCCTCATGCGGCTCCAGCCTTTTATGTCGAAAACAATAATGAAATTAAAAGGGGAAAACGAAGAATGGTTATTAACTATAAGAAGATGAATGAAGCAACTATTGGTGATGCTCATAAACTTCCAAGAAAAGATTCTATTTTAGAAAAAATTAAAGGAGCAACTTGGTTTTCATCTCTTGATGCAAAATCAGGATATTGGCAGCTTCATTTAGACGAAGAAACAAAGAAATTAACTGCTTTTACTTGCCCAACAAAAGAATCAACAAGTGTGTTACTCTATGAATGGAATGTATTACCATTCGGATTAAAACAAGCCCCATGTATTTACCAAAGATTTATGGAAGAAAATCTAAAAGAATTAAATGAATTTGTTTTAGTGTATATTGATGATATACTAATTTTTACAAAACGGGATAGAGAAGATCATCTTCAAAAATTATTAATAGTTTTAGAAAGATATAAAGAAAAAGGATTAGTTCTTAGTAAAAAGAAAGCAAGAATAGCAAAACAAGAAATAGAGTTTATTGGATTAATTCTATCTACTCAAGGAAAGCTAAAACTTCAACCAAATGTCCTAGAAAAGGTAAATTTATTTCCTAATAAAATAGAAGATAGAAAATAATTACAAAGATTTTTAGGATGTATAAATTATATTTCTGATCAAGGATTTTTAAAGAATATAACAGAATACACTAAAAGCTTATTTCCAAAAATAAGTACTAAAAAAGAATGGAAATGGGATGAAAAAGATAGTATGCAAATTCAAAGGATTAAAGAATTATGTGAAAAACTTCCAGAACTTTATATTCCAGAAGAAAATGACTACTTAATAGTAGAAACAGATGCTTCAGACATAACCTGGTCAGGATGTCTAAAAGCTAAGAAAGCTATAAAAAGTTTGGAACAAGGAAAAGAATCACTAGATTCTAAAGATTCCCTAAAGGAATTACTTTGCAGGTATATTTCAGGGACTTTTACTCCAACAGAACAGAGATATACCACTCATGAAAAGGAAACTCTAGCAGCAATTAAATCTCTTAAGAAATGAAAAATTGATTTACTACCCAGAGAATTTACGTTAAGGACAGATTCAAGCTTCCTAACAGGTTTCATACGATATAATTTAAAAGTTGATTATAATCATGGACGATTGGTAAGATGGCAATTATTTTTGTTACAATATCCAATAAAAATTGAATATATTAAGGGTGACAAAAATGTTATTGCAGATACATTAACAAGAGAATGGAGTTCGTCTACAACGCATTAGGTCAAGAAATTCAAAAATATGAGCAAGAGCTCGAAAAATGCAAGCATTGTCAGCAAATAAGGACACAGATCCAATCCCTCAAGAAGGCCATCGAAGCAATGAAATCAACACAACAAGCAGAAACATCAGAGTTCAGCCAGCTAAGCATGGTGGACAAATCAGGTGAAGAAAAAATTTCAGAAAATAAAACAATTGCTGAAATCATTAAAAAATTCACCCAAAATAAAAAATATTATGTAATTTATAACGGCCCCATGAAAGGAGTATATGATGCCTGGGAAAAAGCAGCACCATTCACACACCAGTCAAGGATAGTTCATAAAGGAGGGTTTCTAACACTGGAAGAGGCAAAGAAATCCTTCAAGGAATATAAAACTCTCCATCCAGAACAAACCCTAAAAAGAGCAGATAAAGCTCCAATTCAAACCCAGAGAACAGGGATAATAAGAAACATTCCTACAAGGGCTGAAATTAAGGAAAAGAAAAGGGTCTGTAGATCAAATCTCAGAGAAACCCTTAACATAGTCCTGAATTGGACTGAAGAAAAAAGGGCAATTTTGGGATATTATCCTATTGCCAAAGAACAGCTAACAAAGCTGGTTATATTTCCAGATGCTTCCCCATCTGACACCTATCAGTTTTTCCAATATGGATTAATTGATACAATTTTAATTTTTAATGATCTAAAAATTATTAGTGAGTTTCCTGCAGGATTCGTTGATGCAGTAAAGAGATTTAAAAATATGATTGACAATGTAAATCCAAGGGATATATCCCTAAAATTTACAAACAGTCAACCTATTTTTAATGAAGAAGAAGAATGCTTGGTTCCAGCACACCAAGTAATATTCATGTCCGTCTTCCCAGGAAACTTTCAACCAATTGATCAGATTCAAGACTTAACAATTTACAGTAATGAAGGAAGGCTGGCCAGCACATTAGCAAAGGTCTTTGAAAGAACTCAAAAAATAACAAAGGAATCTCACACAAGGATTAATTATAAAATTAGAAATACTTTGCTTGTGTCCAGTAAAAGAAATGAAATTGAAGAAAGAGAGATGAGACTCTTGGTGGAATTTGAATCAGCATTCTACAACTTATCCGGACTTTTAGAAAAGCTCCCTGAAGGGATAAAGAGGAATCTCTGCTATTTAATAAAAGACAGAGAAGACCACAAGTGCCAGCTATGTGCCTCAGAGTTATCTGAAGAAAGCAATAATGAAACGGAATCAACTCACATGATGAAAGAAGAGGACAATGCATCTGAGGGTCACATGATAAAAGAAGAGGACAGTGCATCTGAAGCATCTCTTAACATTATTGCATAGTGACGTAAGCACTTAGGTCATAGAGCACCAACAATGTAGCTGGTGCAAAGAGAACAAACAATGACGTAAGCAATAACGTCATAAGAAGGGTAAGGATGGGAATTGTCCATCAAACCCAACTATTATAAATAGGTTGCTTAGGCAATTGTAGAAGCATCAGACAATAGAAAGCAGGAGGCTAAGAGTACTCATATGCTAGGAGAGCAAGGAGAAAGCTGCCAAGGCGATTCTATAGTCTGAGGAAGAATTCCCTTAGGAAAAAAAAAATATATATATAATTCTAAACTCCCCTCTGGAGTTAGTATCTACAATCTCCTCTCTGGAGATAAAAACACCTTATGTAAAATATACTAAATAAAGGAAGTTTTTTTTCCAGAAAGGTACATCTTCATCCTAGTCTTTCATTTATGAATTATTTAGAAAGTTTAGAATTAACAGAAGAATCTGATTATTATAGATTAACTGCTTTATTAGATAATGAAAAACAGGCTGTTCTAAAAACAGAATTAAATCTCAAATCAAATGAAAATTTTAATAAACAAAATCTCTTAAAAGAAGTTTTTAATAGAAAAATATAATATACTATGGAAAAATTCAACTTGAAGCCCCTATAAAAATAAAATCCGCCAATGGAGAACTTGAGATAGCTTTGATAAATGATGAAGAATTGAGTAAACAGATTGAGAAAATTAAGGATCAACAAAAAAGATCTAAAATTGGATGGATTCATATTAGTACTATACAAGTCTTAATCAAATCTACATATATGAAAGGAATTAATTCACCAATAAGCTTAGCAATCTGTGACAAAAGAATTACTGATGACCCAATAGATCAAATAATCGGAATTGTTCATGGAAACCTGGCAAATGTAAATGTTAAATTCAACGCCCATCTTGGATATGCTATACCTTTATCAACTGAAAACCTTGGTAGATCTATAAGTTTGGCTTATAAATTTCACAGAAAGAATCTAATGGAACAAGATGATGAACCATTTTCGATTACATATGCTATAAATTATGCTTTAACAAATAGCCATCATAGTATAATATTTAAAAATAGAGAAAAAATTTATGTCGATGAATTATTTCAGAAAATTGTAAAAACAGAAATACCAAAATATAAAGCTATTGAAAACCCAGTTCTATTATTAAAAGAACCATCAGGAAAATTAGTTTCATCGAACTTTCAAATAAGAGAATCTAAAATTAATAGCCCTTTAAGTTTATCTAAGTTAAAAATTAAAGAAGAAAATTCTGAAATAAAAGAATTAACAAAAAAGGTCGAAAAATTAAATGAAACTCTAAACACTAAATTATGACAATAAATAAAGAAGAAATATATGTAACTTATCAAGACAAGAAACAAGAGCTCTTTAAAAGAGAAAATCGTTTAAATTATTTACAGTTTTCTGAAATAAATCAAAGAGCATTTGAAGCTCTAAAAATAATTTATGACAAGTTGAAAAGAGAAGTTGAAGAGCTAGAGAAATTAATAGAATCTCTGGAAAATAGTGATGAATCGATGATAGAGTTTGCAGAAATTCTAAAATAAATAATGAAGCATAAAAAGATTGAAAAACCAGAAAATAAAATAAAAAGAAAAATGGTGGAAAAATTAAAAAGTAAAATAAATGAATATAAAAGAGAATTAAATAATCTTCAGATCGAAATTGATGACCTTATAATAAAAAGGATAGAAATAAGAATAAATATAAACAAGTTGGAATTAAACTTAAAAAATTTATAAATGCTTGGAAAACCATATTATGACTTAAAAGAATTAAAACTATTGAAAGAAAAAATAGAAAATAAAGTTGAAAAATTAAAAAGATATTTAGAAACAACAGAAAGTGTAGAAATAAAAGAAGTTATTGAGGATTTGAAAAATTATATTAAAGAAAAAGACAAACAGATAAAAGATTTTATATACAATAATCCATACAAAAAAGAATATTATAAACTAAAACAAGATTGAAAAACTATAAAAATCAGAATTATAAATCAAGGACTAATAATAAATAATCACACAAGAAAAATAATAGAAATGGTCAATACTTTAGATTATAAATTTGCACCACCAATTGCATCTATACAAATTATAATTTTATTTGAAGTAAAATATGAAGAATTAATTTCGAAAAAGAAAGAAAAGTCGAATGTTAAAAAATTGGTATCAGAGTCAAGTTAACGATTAAGGGTAATACTTTCTCTTTAAGCAACACTTTTAGTGACATGCTTTTCAGCCACAAAAAGACAAAAATCTGTACACCCACATCTGTACACTAAAAAGTCCTTTTTTTTGTGACCTGACACCAACTTGTTCTGATACCATGTAATAGCTCTAGTATAAAAGAGACTAGCAGAATATGCTGGACATGCAGAGCACGAATGAAGAGAAGAGAAAAACAGATTTCAGGATTGTATTCAATTGAATATTGTGAACTAGAATCATATATATATCATAAGGCCATCCACTACACTTGTATATATATAATCGTGTGAGTGGTATGCATAGCAGAGCCTAAAGCTTTCTAACCGATTAGCTTAGCACACAAGAAACTGCTGTGACAGAATCTGGTATGAAGCAGAATCCTTTTTTACAGTTTGAGTTATATTATAAGGTTCATGCTCATTGGGTCGAAAATGAAACAAATAAAGCGCTTGGCTGAGATTAGAGACAAGTAGGTTCATGTGGCGAGTTCTACTCTAATTAAGCTTCATGTCTCGTTGGATTTTGTTCGGTTGCTCGTTGAGTCGGTTGGTTGTGACTTGTGAGGGACGGGACCTGAATACGAGTGCCGTAAGAATGAGTGACGTCCACGATTGTCAGTGGGTGAGTGGGTCGGCGGATTGGGCCACTTACAAAAATATTCCAATACTAAAATAAAGTGTGTACAAAGAGACGACAAAATTAAGATAAAATGGAGAGTAGATCTTTTTCCATGAAAAAAAAAAAATTAGATAGTGTTTAGTGTAGGATTTTATATTTTATTATTATTTTTTTTCTATTTAATTTTGATTCCACTTATAGAATTAAAGATGAGAGATCACTTTTTATTCTCTCATATATTAAAAAAAATAAAGAAAATTCATTCCCAATAAAATGTCACGTATTTTCGGAAAAGAATACTTTTTCACTTGAATTTATTTGTCTAGAAACTTCTGCCAGTTATCTAAACCATGGATAAAAGATAATGTCATGTGACGGTTCCGATGGATCAATAACCTGTCGAATAAGTGAATTCATCGAGTGAACCTCCAATTCTTGTTAGACTGGACCGAACATATTTTGTATACAAAAGACTATGGAGGCCACTCTGATAAACACGCCTAAAACGTCTTTTTTTAAAGATGTCTTTATGTTGTGTTTTAATTGGTTTTGGTATAATTTATTCGGTGTTCCTCATCACATATTATTAAATTCCTCAAAAGATTTTCTTTCCAAAAACAATAAAAAACATTTAATTTGGACTAAAACAAAAAAGGTAATAGATTAACTATTAGATTTTTTTTTAAAAGATTATTTACATAAAAAAATATATCACATTCATCAAAATATATATATATATATATATATATATAAGCTCTTAAAAAATTTTATAAATAAAAAAATAATTAATTTTTATTCGTATAATATATAAAATAATTACTATATTATTATTATATTATAGATTAAAATTTACTAATTTAAATTTTGTTTTTAATTTTAATATAAGCATTAAAAATAAATAATTTTTTTATAACAAGATATATTGTAATAAAATATATATAATATTAATTAATTTTTAAAAAATTCTGAAAAGATGGTTTTTTCTAATAAAGTGTTATTAAAAAATTAACATTATAAAAACTAATTTCAACCAATATGATATAATATGATATAATAGGTTATTAAATATATTTAATACAAAATACATTGAATATAAATTTTTATTGAGTTTAAATTTTAAATAATTTTTAATTGAATTTTGAATATTTTTATTTTAAAGAGTTAGAATATTTTAACATCATTTTTTTCGTATCTTTTTAATTGAATCTTTGATTTTTTAAATTATAAACCTTATTTATAATTAAGAGTAATGTTTTAACACCACCAATTAGTCACACATATAAAAATACAAGAACAATTCTATTGTCATAATTATAATCTAACTTTATAAGCAATACAATACAATGAAACTATATATAAATAATATAACTAAATTTTATCTACATCTATAGTCACATTTCATAAATAATATAATTAAATTATATTTATGTTTATAATTAAAATATGAATAAAAATACAAAAAAGTATCAAGATGGTTAATTTTTTTCATTCATAATTTTTTATTATTTTTGTTGTGAAAAATTTAATTGTTTTAATAATTAATTATTTTTTAAAAAAAGATAATTGAATAACACAAAAAATTCTTATTAAGAGTAATTTATTTATATATGATTAAAAAATAATTGAATAATTATATACGGTAAAAAATTAATATTATTAAAAAATAAAAATAAAATTTATTTTAAAATTAAAAATAAAGTTTATTTAAAAATAAAATTAAAAATCATGGTTTTTTTTCTTTTTTCCAAAATTTATCTACGAGTAATTCTATGAATATTTTATGATGAATAAAAATATTAAACTCATACTAAAATTTATTCTAATAAAATTTATTTTTATTCTACTAAACGTTAAATAAATTATTGAAAAGACTTTTGTTTCCTCCATTAGAGAAGAATGATAAACTTCCATACTTCTATTATGTTATGGCAATAATTTGGCCTGTTATTTTTTAATGTACATAATAATAATAATAATAATAATAATAATAATAATAATAATAATAATAAAACAAGTATATCACAGTAAAAAAGAAAGCACGTCACCAAATAATTTATCATTCGAATTATATATGAATCAAATTGATAATATGAGAGCTAACACTACAAAAATCGACAACAAAGTTAGAGACTTACAAAACCTTTCTTAAGATCATAGAAAAAAAACGTTTATATTTGTGTGATATACAAAGCAATTATCATAATATTATTATTATTATTATTATTATTATTATTATTATTATTATATATATATATATATATATATATATATATATGAGCAAAAAAAGTCCAACTGTATGTTTTAAAGTAAAATTTTTTTTAATATTTGATTAAATGTTCTTGTATTTAGTACTTTTTTTTGCACTTCCTCTTAGTTAAAAATATAATCATTATAATTTTTTAGTTATTATTGCTAGGGGTGTTTACAGATGGAATATGGCTGAAATTTCGATCCAATCCGCACTAAACTCATTAGATCAAATTCGATATTCGCACTTTTTATGTTTGGATCAGATATCAAATATATCCATAAAATAAAAAATATAAAAAAAATTATTTTTATAAAAAAAAGTCAATAATTTTTTTTGTTTACTTTTTTAAACATATTTACTTCTATCTGATTAGAGTGTGGATCCGATTCGATCCAATCCGATCATCTTACAGATCAGATCATATTCTCAAATTACAGATCAGATACGGATAAATACTGTGAATTTATATGGATATGATCTAATCTATGAACACCCCTAACTATTACTATAGGTTCATTGTTGCAAAAGAATGTTTCTTTTATTATAAACTATTATTAGATTTTAATTACCATTAAAACAACTGAATGGTCAACTTAATTACCATTATTATATCCATAGTTGTAAAAACCGAACTGGATCGGTTCGGTTTACTCTTTGGACCGTTTAAGGAATAAAATCGGTGTGAACTGGTAAGATCTGGTGCAAACTGGTCTAACCAAACTGGTCTGCTTGAAAAAATTTTTAAAATGTCTCCACAAGGTCTCAAACCAAGAATCTTGGAGCAAAAATAACCTCTACTTGCCACTTAGCCATTGCACTTCTAAGTACTATATTTGACAAATACTAATTATATAGTATACATAAATATCTAATTTAATTTAATTTTTATTTTTTCTATTTTTAAAATTAATTATATTTTAATTATATACCATTATTAATATAAATATAAATTTCACTAAAAATTTATTAATTTACTTGATCTATTTTATTGCTAGTATTGTGATTAAGGTTATTTGTTTTGATGTTAGTGTTAAAATCTACTGATATTATAGTTAGATGATAGGCTTTGTGAATTAATTATTTTTTTATTGTGTCAAAATAAGATACTATTGTAGTATTAAAATTTTATGATTTTTTTTATATTAGTTATTTTTAGAAGTTGAGACTTGATTCTTCATAAAATGTTAGTGAAGATATGCATTTCAAATTTTAATTTTAAGTTTTTAACTATTTTATATTTTATATTTACGTGAGACCAGTTTTATCGGTTCAACCAGTGATTTATCAGTTGAACCAATAAACCAGTGAACCAGTAGCTTGATCGGTTCGATCACTAGTTCAGTTCTAACAATTATATTTCAATCTAATTTTAAAAATTTCGATTTACTCAATTTAATAGTTATGACTCACAATTGGTTCCTAATCAAGCAACAACAAATTATGTCTCCCAATTGGTTCCTAATCAGTTCTAACAATTATGTCTCCCAACTTAATAGTTATGACTCACATTGGTTCCTAATATTATTTTTGTCACTGTCTCACAAAATCGTTAACGACATGCTGAAATGGACTAACGACTGCTACATTATACATTCTAGCGACTATTTGATGTGACAATTGAAATTTTTTTACCTTATTTTTTATTTTCAACTAAACACTTAAAACCCTAATATGAGTCACGGATACCTAAGTTAAAAAATCAAACTAAGTAAATTGAAACTTTAAAAATCAGATTAAAGCTCGAATATAACTTCAAAATAGAACTTTAACTTATGTAGTGATTAATTTAAATGAAAATCAAATAAATCAAAATTCAACATAATTTTTATCAATGTTTTTAAATTCGAAATTTCTATACCAAAATTAACTAGGATTTTTCTTTAAATTAAAAATTTAATGAAATAGTGACTTTAATTATCTTAACCAATGTCCTAATTAATTGCTTTTATGTCTTAAAAAAACCGTATATGAGAAGAAAATAATTAATTTGTCTACTTTAAAAAATAGTTATTTTACTAAAATGAGAAACTATTTTTTAAAAATTTTTAAGAACTAATTAATATTATATATATTTTGTTACACTACATTTAATTATAAAAATTTTATTTATTTCTAATACTTATATTAAAAATAAAAAAATTAAATTAATGAATCTTAATCTATAATATAATAATAATATAGTAATTATTTTATATATTGTACGAATATAAATTAATTATTTTTTTTATTTATAAAAATTTTTAAACGCTTGAGCTTGTTTTATATATATATATATATATATATATATATATATATATATATATATATATATATTGATGAATGTGATATATTTTTTTATGTAAATAATCTTTTAAAAAAAATCTAATAGTTAATCTATTACCTTTTTTGTTTTAGTCCAAATTAAATGTTTTTTATTGTTTTTGGAAAGAAAATTTTTTGAGAAATTTAATAATATGTCATGAGGAACACCGAATAAATTATACCAAAACCAATTAAAACACAACATAAAGACATCTTTAAAAAAAGACGTTTTAGGCGTGTTTATCTGAGTAGCCTCCAAAGACTATATGTTAATAAGTATAGAATAAAAAATATAGAATGCATTTAAGTTAGAAACTTAGGAGAGTTATAAAATTACAAGTGTATATTTGCTTGAGAAGCTGCATATTGTGTTACAGTCGTTTAAGAGGTACGAAAAATCAATTTTTTTTTAATATAAACGGTTTATTAGTTAAACAAATAATTTATAAGAATTAAATAAATAAAAGATTTTAGAGATAAATTTAAAAGAAGAAATGTAAGAGGAACACATATATTTACAAAGTTTACTGTATTAAAAATACATAAAAATTAGGACAAATTATTCAAATAAAATATTTGGATTCTAAAATTACAAAAATATAATTTTTTACGGTTTGGATACGAAAATATAACTTTTTACAAAATTATGTAAATTAGTAAAGAGGTTTCACGGTTTCTAAATACACATAAATGGAGGGTTTCACAGTTTACGTTCATGTTGCATTTGACCAGAAAGCAATGGAGAATTTATTTTTTTCTATTAATTTTGTCATTTAATCTCATTTACAACAAGAGATAAAAAAATAATTATCAAAATTTTTGAATTTTTTTTATGACTATATTTTACAAATAAATATTTTTTTAACATTATTGTTAGTACTCTTTGTTAAGTTTTGGTTTTTTATCTATCTTTTATTTATTTTTCTAGTTAATAGTATGAATATTTTTGTTCATTAATGTATATTATTGTATTTTTTTTAATAGAATTTTTATTATTCGTTGTTCATATAAATTTTTTAATTATTTTTATTAATACATATTTTTTTATAAAACTTTATTTTTTATTTGATTTTGTATATTTTTTATTATGTGTTTTTAAATTAGTATATATTTTATTTACTATTGTTAATTTTTATAATATATATCCCATTAAAAAGATATAATTAAATACAAAAAGAGTACTAAAAAATTATAACGAAAAGAATACTAAATTTTAACACATAAATTTAAATTTTCTTCTTTAGTATTCTTTTTGTATTTAATTATATCTTTCTAATTTGTATTTAAATTCTCCTCTCCTTTCATTTGTAAATGTGTGAAAATAACTCTCAACTATCACACCATAAATCGCTGGACCCCTTTCACGGTTTATGCTTATTTTTTATTCCAACAGAAATCATGAAATTTCTACTACGGTTAGTTTCTGAACAAATATAACATGAACGTAACCCGTGAAACCTCTCCAACAGTGTATTTAAAAACCGTGGAACTCCTTCGGCGATTTACATCATTTTAAAGAAAGTTGCATTTTTGTATCAAATTGCAAAAATTGTATTTCTATAATTTTAAAACTCAAATATTTTATTTGGGTGATTTGCCCTAAAAATAATAAACATTTCTCTTATGCATAAATTAGGGGTGTCAATGGGTAGGATAGGATAGGGTATGGTTTAGATCCAACCCTAACCATATCCGCTCTTAACCCACGGGTATCCGATCCTACCTACGAATTACAAAAAAGATATAATATTATTATATAATTTGATGATAATTTAAAATGGAACTGACTTTATGTAAAAAAAAAAAAAATAAATTATCAATTAATAATTTTTCATAGTGGTTATGAATTTTTTACATTTAGTGAGAGATTTTTGATTCAACATCCACTTAAAACATATTTTTATATAAATATATAACATATATATATATATATATATATATAGATAGAGTGCGGTTGGTCGAGTAGAGTTGAAACTCAACCCGCACAAAAATCTTACCTGCACTCTACTCTATTCACTGCAGATCGAGTTAACAATCCTACTCGACCGACCGAATGAAATCGGATTGGATACCGCAAATACATATTGCCACCCCAGCATAAATCAATTTTGCATTGACACTTACATCACGTGTACAGTGACGGTGTCTGATTGGTTGTATTGAGAAAGTCAACGTTGCACCGAATTATGTTATAGTTTTGTTATTGTTTTCTAATTAAAAGTCAAAGGTAATTAATGGGCTGATATGGCATAGGATTTTTTTTATCTTTTTATTTTAATTTCTTTGTTACAGGAGTAAAAAAATTGGAAAAATAAATATATTTATTTAAATAAAATAACAAATAAAATTTTAAAAATTTACATTTTAATTAGGTTAATTTTTAAAAAAAATATTAATAAAGTCTTCTATAATAATAAATATGAATAAGTTAGTTTAATTAAGACTTTTTATTCTAATTATAGAAATTAATTTAAAAATAGTGTGTTTATATTTTTTATTTTAAATATTTTATTAATATTTTTTTTAAAATTAATATATAAATTTTTAAAAATTTATTTGTTATTTTATTCTATTTTTTATAATCATAATTTTTATTATAATTTTATTTGATGTTTTTTTTATTATAATTTTGATGTTTATGAAGCAATATATTAACGTGCTTTTAACAACTTAATTATGATACAAATTCTCATCTTTCCAATTATATATAAAATGACGACAGTGGTAGGCTGGTAGCTGCTGATGGCGAAGAAATAAAAGACGAAACATGATGAAAAAAGAAAAAGGAAATAGAAAATGAACTTTTCAAAGTAAACACGTTCGTTGACCCCATAAAAGTTGACTTTTTATTTAGTCAGCGCTATGGACAGCTACCTGAAGTTGTCTTTGGTGTTAGAACCTCACAAACACAAACAAGCATGTAACGAATTCTATTCGTTTATATATGCTCCAAGGTTCACTAAATATTCTTTCATCATAAAGCAACACCAAAAAAATCATAAAAACGTGAGACATATCGCCATCAAAAGAGAACACGAGCTTATTCCAGAAATCCATTTTTCAGAAGAAAAATAATGTACAAATTAAGTAGCAATACTGTGCATGATACCGGTTAAGTTATATAGTATTTATACGAAACTAATAGATGTTATTATAGCTCTATTATTCAATTATTAATTTAGAATAGTACTACTGCACTTGTCTTCACTGATAATTCCAACGTGTAATGCTGCCATTAGTGCCATTGCCATATGCATGTCCGTCACCAATATATAGCACGGACCACTGTTAATACCTGGTCTGTGTTTCTGGGAGATATTTTTAAGAGGAATGTTAGGGACAGCAATTTTGGTGTTTTGTAACCATCAATTAGTCATCAATAATATTTTTAATGGTGTGAGATTACATCTAATAGTAGGAGATCACTCGCTTTTGTTTTGATAGTTAAGTGTTGGCTAGAAAACACAAAAGTTGCTGGCCCTAGACTTTTTCTATTTTTAATTAGAGTAAATCTTTTGTCTTTAAAATTTATTAAAAATTTTAAAATTATTTTAAAGTTTTATTTTATTTTAATTTTATCTTAAATTCTTTTTATTTGCATTAATTATATGTTTAGGAGCTAATTTTTTAAAAAATTAAGATCAATCCAGTTTTTCTAAATTATTATTGAATTAATTTTAAGTTTTTTAAAAATATTAAATTTTAAATCTTAATCTTAAACTAATTCTAAATTCTTAAAATACAAGAGTTAAAAATAATTTTATTATAAAAATGTAGTTATTAATATTGACTTATTAAAAATTAATTCATTATATTTATTTTTCAGTATATACGAAATATTTTTGGAACCAGCATAATAATATTTATTCTAGTCACCAAAAAAAATAATAATAATAATATTTATTCTAAACTCTCTATTTTAGTTATTGTTTAGAGTATAAGGTCACGACAAAATTCAATTCCATTAGTTTGCAGCACGTTTTCCCTTCAAGGCCTGCACCGATGTTTTCATCATCACTCTCTCTCTCTCATGGAGTCATGGTATATATATATATCCCTCTCTTCAACACCCTTGCATGCATCAACCAAGTATCCGCCATTGTCATGGAGTTTGAGAATAACGAAGAATCACTGTATTACTATTCTTCTTCTTCATCACTATCTTCTTCTACTTCATCTCAAACCCAACGCTCGGCCATCAGCCCACCGCCATCGTCATCGTCGCCATCACGCAGTCAGAAGAGGAGATCGGGGAGGAAGAAGTTCCGAGAGATGAGACACCCGGTGTACAGGGGTGTCCGGCGGAGGAACGGCAACAAGTGGGTATGCGAAGTGAGAGAACCAATCAAGAAATCAAGAATATGGCTCGGAACTTACGCTACCCCTGAAATGGCCGCTAGGGCACACGACGCCGCAGTTCTGGCACTTAGAGGCACCTCAGCCACCTTCAATTTCCCTCTCTCCGTCCCCCTTCTTCCCCTTGCGGAGTCATCTTCACCTCAACATATTCGAGAAGCTGCTTCCAAAGCCGCACAACAAACTAGTAATAATGATATTACTAACCCTCCTGTTTCTTCTTCAAATATGAATCTTTGTGTTGGTGTTGATGATGGTGGTGGTAGTGGTGGAGTGGGGTCGATTTCATCGACGACGTTCTTTGATGAGGAGGCAATGTTTAACATGCCTGCATTGCTTGATAGCATGGCGGAGGGTTTGCTTATAACACCACCGTCCATGAAGCGAGGAGCTTTTCATGATGATGATGAATTTCAAACTGACCTCACTCTCTGGAATTTCGATTAATCGATACCTATTAACCGATATATTAGACTAGTTCCAAAGCGACAATTTATTAAGAATGTTGTTAATTTTATAGGTCCCTGCATCCATGGTTTTTCTGCTTCTTTATCACTCAAATTAACTTGGGAGCCACTTACGATTAATCCCGTTTTATTGAGAAAGTCTAGGAATAACTTTTATTAAAATTTGGCTGGCACTTAATAATCAATAATAACTAATTAATAACTATACGTTACAAAATTTGTTGCACCTAGCACTCGTCCGTCTTATTAGTCCATAATATTATTGTTGTTCTTGTTGTGAGCTAAAGCTGATGACCACGCATATTGAATCCTAAGTATATACAAGAGAAACATTAACGATGAAATAATGACATTCATCCAATAAATTTTGACAATTTTTTTTTCAATATTTAATGTTGGTTTGTGATATATGCTTCATTAAATACTTAATTTTGGTAATACATACAGGATGTAAAGATGTTAGATTTAGTCTAAAGTCGAATATTTTAATTTTCAAATTTTAAAATATATAAAATAATTTTTAATTAATAACAAAGACTATTAGCATAAAATCTTAATTTGAACACGTGATAATTTAATATGAAAAATTTTATGGTACTGATAGAAGAAAAAAGTATGCTATGAAGACTATACATGTCTTATTTAAATAATGACGTGTAGTCTCTTTTTAATTCTCGTTGTTATGTAAGACTAGTAATGGGTAGGGTAGGATAGGGTTTAGATCCTATTCGTGAGTTAAAAATTTTATTAAAACTCTATTCTACCTTACCTGCGGGTAAAGAATCTCTAACCCTAACCCTACATGCACCCTAAAGTTGTAAATCCTACCCTATTCTACTCTATCCGCAGAAATATCAAATTTATTCAAAGCAAATATAAAATTCAATCATTCCAAATTTCATACATATTAATAAATGTTCTAAATTATTAAATTAGTTAACTAGTTTAGTAATTACTCACTTATTACAAGTTATTATATGAGAGAGATTGTGGGTT